>NC_079493.1:11141529-11360703 GCF_030052815.1 Hevea brasiliensis | reverse complement strand
TACTCAAGTATTCTCCTCCTTAATCTGATATTAGAGTTTTAATACTTTTTCCTGTTTGTTTTTCTACTTTAGATTTAAATTGTTTGAACCTTTCGAAGGATTCATATTTGTATTTTATTAAATACAAATACCCATATCTTTATTTATCATCAATAAAGGTAATGAAGTAGTGATAACCACCTCTTGCCATTTCTTTAAATGAACTACATACATCACTATATACCAGCTCCAAAGATCTTCGACCCTTAACCTTTGTCCAACAAAAAGAGATCTAGTCATTTTGCTTTAAAGGCAGAATTCACAAGTTAGAATAGGTTCAGAACCTAATGAAGATAAAATCCCATTTTTTCCAATTTTACAATCCTATCTTCTGTAATATAACCTAATCTTAAGTGCTAAAGATGTTTTGGACTAGATTTGAATTCAATTATAGCATTAAATTCAATTTGATTGCTTGCACTGGTTTTGTCATTATTATTCAAATAATAAAGACCATCCTGTAAATATCTCATGCCAATAATTTTATTTCTAAAATAAATATTGTAAACATCATCTATGAACAAAAATTTATATCCATTTCTAGTCAAACTAGATAAAGAAATGATGTTTTTAAAAGTATAAGGTATATACAACACATGATGTAAATACAAAACATGTCCATTTAGATATAATGATTTAGACCATATGGCTAAGGCTGCAATTATTGATCCATTATCAATTCTGAGTCTAACATCTTATGGTTGCAAGCTACTACTACCTGCTAGTTCTTGCATATCAAAACATATGTGAGAACTTGCACCAGTATCTAAAACCCAAGCTATAGATGAAATATGAGCATTATCAAAATCTAAATAACAAGAAATAGACATACCTTCTGAAGGCTTATCTTTCCTGTCCTTCAGAGTCGCTTAACACTCAAGGCACTTTCTTTTCAAATGCCCATCTCTTTAACAATAGAAATATTTTTCTTTGTTTATAATAGCTTCAGATTTCTTCTTTCTCTGTTTGGCTATTCTACCTAAAGGTCTAGGAATAGAAGGCTTCTTTTTCTTATTACCCTTCTTCTTCTTGGACTTTCCATAAGAAGAAAAGGCTACTAAAGCAACCTCTTTTCCTTTGGTTCTAGGCATATTCTTTTGGGGTATAACTAACAGGTTCAACAATCCAGCCAAGGTGCACTCCTACTTAGTCATATGGAAATTATTAATAAAAGATCCAAATGACTTAGGGAGGGACTTGAGATCAAATCTCTTTGTAATTGGAAGTCCATGGGAAAATTAAGATCCTTTAGCTGCTCTATAAGCTGGATCATCTTGTGTACATGGTCACCCACATTCTGTCCCTCTATGATCCTCATTCTAAACAGCTACTTTGATATCCCATATCTAGCATGTCTGCTATGCTCACCATACAACTCTTGCAGATGAGCGAGGATCTCTGATGCATTTTGCATCTTTTCATGCTACTTCTGTAATTCATTTGTTATGGAAGCCAGCATGTAGCACCTTGTCCTCATATCATGCTCTTTTCACCTGTCCAATGTATCATATTCCTCCTGTGAGGCCCCTGTAGGTAAGGGACTAGGAACCTTTGAATCTAGAATATATCCAATATACTCCAAATTTAGGATAAGTTTTAAATTTCTTAGCTAATAAAAAAAAATTGGCCCAGTTAGCCTGTTATGGTTAAGAATGCCTGCTAATATGTTGGATGGTTATGGTTATGGTTGTGTCATTTATTAGATTATAAACTGCAAAAAATAACAAGATTCTAATTAGTAAATTATAACAAGTAATTTACTAAAATGATTATGGTCTTTTAACCAAACTGGTCCTCCCACTAATTTTGGCGGATCCTACACTTTCAAAGTAGGAAATGAAAATTTAAGTTAGCTTAGATTTCTAATGGGTGATTGATTTCCTATAAATTGTTAATCATCCTTAAGCACATCTATTCTTGGATTCAAAACAACTTATTAGTAACTCTTTACTCATCACATCCCGTGTGAGGTTCAATCATTTATTTTGCCTCTAATGCTCAAGACCTTAGGTACATCCATTCTTTGTTTTTCATACATTAGTTAAGATGAGCTCACTAAGTCAATAAATATGCAAATTTGAATCTTAATGACCTTAAGTACATCCATTCTTGATCACCAAAGTATTTACATACTTATAACATCTCATGCTTAATAATTATTTTCAAGAAAATCTCCTAAACCAAATACATCATTCCTATGTAAGCATAACCAACAATGTAAGTGTTTAATTTTTTTTAAAATAATTGTCTTAGTGGAGGGTCATGATGCAATTTTCAAAATTACACTATTATCAATTTAATCATTTAATTGGAAGATTTCTTGCCCAATTTATTTACTATTTGGTCTCACTTTACACATTAACCATTTTTATGCATATCTCATACACATTATGAATATACATATTACATACATACATTCATACAATGGTAATGTAAAAGTTATGATCATGGACTGTTCTATGGGAATTCAATCCTAGCCACAAGGATTAAATTCAGGGCGTCCTAAGTTAACATCCATCTATTAGAAGCCTATTTGACAATCTCTAACTCTTGAAGGTTACACTCCCACTGATCTTTATCAATGTATTAAGCTCCATTTCTTTTTGTAAATTTACCAAGCCAATTACATCATATATCCTTGGCATACCAAGGTGAAAGAGATAATAGAATTGAGCATGCAAGCTCAAATAAATAACCTAAGGCTATCACAACAACTTTATGATACAACCCTTGTAAAATTAAAATTAATTATTACAATTTCATAGAATTAAATAAGGAATCAATCACATTGGTCTCCTAAAGTCTATGATTATCCATCATGCATAAACATACATTCAACACTTGAATGAGATTTCTAGCATGGAACAATTCCTATCATTTCTAATATCTCATATTTGAACATAAATTTATTGAAATCTAATTTCAAATTAGGCACATCAGGTTGAGGAGTTGGTTAAACACTTTAACATAGGGTTGGTGGAGTGTTTGGGGCCGAATATACAAAATTTACAATTTTTGCATTTTCAGGTAGCCAATTTCACAGCCAGGCCATGAGATACTCCCTAATCCCATAGGTAGGCTGTTATAGCCCTCTATAAAACTTCAAGTTTCAACATTTGAAACTCTTCCAAAACACCCAAATTCCTAAAAAAACAATATAATAGAACTTCTTAATGGTGAAATAGGGTGGCTCTAATACCAATTAAAAGAGGACTGCATTAATTGTGAGAACAATTCATCAATAAGTGCAAAATTTTAGCAATTTAAAATTTTTCATAACCTAGGGTTTCATCATGCAACCACATTAAGCTATTGAAAAACACATCATTTAATCATACTAAATGATGTTTCAATTGCTAATCATGCCTAATTGCAATTAGGAAACATTTTCCCAAACCCAATCAAATTAGGGTTATGGAGAAAAACTCACCCCTAAGGTGCAAAATCACAATTCTACCACCAACCCGAGGAGTGAATACTATCAAGTGCTAGCCCTCTACCTTATCCACACAAGCCCTTTGATCCAAGCACCATTGTCCAAACAAAAACTCTTGCTTCTTTTTTCCAAGTGATTCGGCCTAAGTTGGAAGAAAGGGAGAGGTTAATTTCCTTGGTTTTCTTTCTTTGGAAGTGATGAGAAATAATTTCTCTAGCTTTGATTCAAGAGTGACAACTTCAAATATCTCTTGAATTAAGCTTTCAAGGATAAAGATGAAACTAGTCTTAGAGGGGTATAATGGCCGGCCAAGAGAAGAGATGGAAGAAGACATTCAACTCCTCTTTATCCTTTCTTAAATATCTTAAATTCAATAATTAATATAAGCTAACAAGTGTACGCTTTCAATTGGCTAATTGAAAGCGTTGTTACAATCTAATTGGTCCACTTGTCAAACCTTAAGTTAATTAAGAAATTAAGATTTGATTAATTAGTGTTAATCATGCTAATTAATTAATTAATTAATTAATTAATTAATTAACTGATTTTCCTCTCATATTTGACCAAGTCAACATGGTCAAAAAGTCAAATTTTGGCCAGTCAAATTTATTTTCTTCCTTAAGCTAATTTCAAGTTTATATTTAAACACTTTAAATATTAGTTTGAATACTTCCATAGATAAATTTAGTTTCAAGTCATACTAGAGACTTTGCAATTTAATTGCAAACTAAATTTATTAATTTAATTAATTAATTAAACCATTTAATTAATTAATCAAATTAATTATGTTTTGATTAAATTGCTCTTATGTGCGTAACTTACTAGATTCATTACTAATTGGTAATGAGAATAATATTAACTCCTTAATATTAGTGAAATCGTTCCAAAATTAAAATGAAATTTCTTTTTTCATTCAAGTTCTCATAAGTCATGAGTGACATCTAACATAATGTGTTATGACTACCCAATTAGTTTTAAATTAATTCTCCAATTCTTGAACCTTGATCATATGTACCATGCACTAGAATCTCTCCGTTACAAATTCCCAATTCTAGCTGGAGTCATGGTTTATGTCAAACTCTAATTGCATAGAATCATGTATTCTCTTTTAATTCTAATTTTTGATTAATGAGACTGTCTGGTCAAAAACTATTTTCTGACTAAGTCTATTTGTCCTGGCCAAGAAATTGAAACATCAAGAACAATTAAATGAATATAGGACTTTATCCCTATTTACTTAAGATAACGGATCCCTTCTTGATTAACACCTATCTCCATATATAACTGTTGGAACCAACACATGCCTATATACTCATACTTGTACAAGTATAAAAGCAATATCAAACTCCAACCATTTATATACAAGATAACTGTATTATCTCAGGTTAAGGGATTACAAGCACTATTATTATCTTTATGACATTGTATTGATAAGAGTAACCTCTATGTACATGTCATAAGTGTCATTGGTTCAGCCTACTTATTTTATAAGTACCCATTATGTTTGTCATATGGCATGAGACTCACCATACCATCTCATTAGCATCTCATACTAATATATGGAAACAAACATTGATAGCAATCTATCCGGATAAATCATATCCAATGAAGTATCCTAAACTATGAACCGAAATTTATAGCACACTTGCACTAAAATATTAAGTCACTCATATTCCTAATAACTTAAGAATAGAATATCTAACAAGTTACTAAAGGACATTTTCAATTAAACATAAATAATTTGTATTAATGAAAATAATCATGCCATTGATTTAGGAAAACATTGTTTACAAGATACATATAAATGATATGCTCTAGAGCATACGACTAACACCTTTGCTAACCCGTTGCAATTAAATAGGCAAGGATTTGAAACCAGCTTCAAAGCAGCCTTGATACTAATTCTAATTTGTTCTGTTATTTATTGAGCAATTTGAGTGCCAATGCTAGCTACGTTGAATGCGAATGGAGTCACCTCTTGTGCTAGGAGTGACTCGTTATTAAGATCTTGTTGTTCATTCTCATTGAGATTGAGATTAGCTTCATTAGTTACTCTTTTAGAGTCGGACCCTTTGGCTTCTTTTTCATAAAAACTTCTTGTTTTGGGCATGATGATGAAAACTCTTATGTGTAATTGTGAACTGAGAATGTGAATGGAGTGAGCCAAAATGGTGTCCTACTGGGCATGCCAAATCATTATTTCCTCATGAAATTGATTTTTCTCAATTTATATGTGTCAAAAACACATATGGCCTTCCCTCATATTTGAACTAGATTGTGGGCATGCCAGGAACGCATACGATCCTAATGTGAAGTAAACAAGCATTGGTCTGACTTCTGAACAAAACGATTGACGAGAAAAAAAGGATCTAATCTTCCTTTGGGTTCCCTAACTCTACTAGGATGCACTTTATTAGAATATCTACTCATTTAGATTTTGTGAGAATGAAACAGAACTTAATCGCTTAAGAAAACTTAACAGGAGACTAGTTTATTGAAAAGTAAAAGTGTGCTTGGGAAGTAAATTCACCATTGTAAAAAATGTAAAGGTTGCATCAGAAAAGTAAATTGAGCGCTTGACTAAAAATTTAATTTGTTCATCAAAAAAGTAAATTGATCGCTTTGCAGGAAAAGTAAGTTTATGCATTCAAAACATAAATTGATTGCTTTGCATGAAAAGTAAATGATCGCTTGGCAAAAAAATAAATCATTGCTTGAAAAGTAAATTGAACATTGAAAATTAAATGGGTTGATTACTTGACAGGAAATATGGACAGGAAAGCTATAATTTGAATTGATAATTAAAAAGATCGCTTATAGGAATTGTGATTGACCACTTGAATTGAAAATAAAAAACTGATTGCTTAGCTAAAAAATAAAAGATTGCTCCAAAATGTAAAGATTGCAGGACTAGAGAAAATTTAAGCTATGACATTGTGTCTGTCAGGTGTTGATTAATGGAATGTGCGTATTTTACTTCTGGCCAGCACATTAATTTATAGCGAAATATTGCTTGTGGCCAAGATGGGTGATTAGCACCTTCTCTACCACTACCACTTTTCTCTCCCACTAGCCCACTACTTGCAACCTCCAATAACCACTTGTAACCACTCACAACTCTCTTAGCCACTCATTGCACCACTTTCTCCACTTGGCCACTACTTCACTTCTATACTTGTCTTTAGTAGATATTTTAGACACTAAATAAATAACATCTACTTGTATGGGTAATTATTTGATCAATATGCCTCCACATAATTAATACCTACTGACTGTTGATCTTCTACCAGCTTGAGCTATAGGCTTAATCACATTAAATTGGTAATTTAATTTAATATGTCAGACCCATTAATTAACTGGAGCTTAAAAATATTAAAATTAAATTGTGGTGTAAACAAAATCCTAATTGTATATTTTTGTTTATTGATGAGCATAGTAATCTTTGCAGTTTAAGTTGACTAGGATTTTGTATTGATTGACTCTAAAATCACTATAAAATGTAGTTTTTTTTTCCTTGATTAATATTACTCTTAGTGTGACAACTCGACCTGGGAAAGTGGTCCTTTAAGGGCAAGGGGTGGCGTAAGAGAGTGAACTCCCAGCATGCTTCTAGGATGGTGAGGCTACCTAGGATAGTGAAATGTGGGGCACATGAATGAATCGAATCATACATTGAAATAAGAGAAACTAATAAGTAGAGGTGCCTTTTGGTGGAATGGCTTGGAGAGTTGGAAGAACTCCAGGGTTAAGCGTGCTCGCTTGAGAGAAATGCTAGGATGGGTGACCTCCTGGGAAGTTCTCCATTCCACTTATGGGATAAAATCGCGAGGCTCAGGATGAGATGGACCAAAGTGAACAATTCCTCTAGTGGTTGGAGTCGGGGCGTTACAGATGGTATCAGAGCCGAATCCCTTCTAGTAGATGTGTGGTTCGAGGACTAACCAGGCGAAAACTGGTGGGCCTGTGACAACCCGACTCGAGAAAATGGTCCCATGAGGGCGGGGAGTGGCATAAGAGAGTAAACTCCTGACAGACTTCTAGGATGGCGAGGCTATCTAGGGTAGTGGAATGCGGGGCACAGGAATGAATTGAATCATACATTGAAATGGGGGAAACTAATCACTAGAGACTACTTTTGGTAGAATAACCTGGAGAGTTAGAAGAACTCTTGGGTTAAGTGATTACGGCTTTTAGGAAACATTTACTTGTCAAGGTCTCTTAAGTAGATGAGAGTCATCATTTTCAAGCAAAATTTTTACATCGAATCATGATCCGAATTCCAATCCAATATTATTAATAAGTTTCTCAAAGCTTTAATATTTCTTAACACCTATACTAGCTACATTGTCATTATTCATTTGAAAATTGAATATCAAATTTAGTACTTAATATTTCTACACTCACTGGGAAATTAAAAAGGTGTAAATTTTTGTAAATTTTGGAAATGTTAATAATTTCTTGCTATAATTGCTTAGGTTTTATTTGGGTAATTATTTGAAATTCAAGGATTTTATTAATTGAGATCATAGTTTCAATTTTATGAATAAGGATTTATACGTATTAAGAGGAGAAAAAACATGCCCAGGTCAAAACATGGAGATTAGAGTGTATTTGAAATTGCACTTTTTAAGTTTTTAAGATCATACTTAAACAAGTTGTCGTTCAATTTCATTAATTTAATTTTCCTTCACCAACTAACCCGCTAAAGTAAACATAGGCAAATAACCTCATTTGAGGCCCAGTCCTTTCAGTTCAAAAATTTTAAGTATCCAAATGCAATCCTACTTTATGATTGTTTTCTTCATTCTAGTGAGTTCATTGTGCTTGTTTTTGTTTATATATTGTCTTATTTTTTATTTTTTTTTAAAACTTTTTGTGTTAGACCCAATCCATTATTTGGCTATGGAAAGTTCTGCTGTTCATTGTTAATACATGGTTGTAGGGTAAAATTAGAGACATTGAATTAAAAGGACATAATGATATTGTTGGGACCCCAAGCACACTGATCTGATAGAAATTGCTTTAGGTGACAAGATGGTTCATTTGTGGGATGCTTATAGAAAGTCAATGTTGTGTTCTAGAATAATTTTTAATTAGATTGCCAGGGAAATTTTAAATTCAGGTGTTCATTCTTGTAAGACATTCAGAATGACTTTATATCTTAATGGTGGTGAAACGAAACATGCAGTATATTGGTTGCTAATTGTGATTGAATAAACATCACCTATAGACCTGATAGAACCCATGTAGCTGTTGGGAATAGGGTATGCCCTATGTTAGGAAGATCTTTGATCCTTTTAATCATATAATCCTATATGTTTACATTATGGATTTGTATAATCATCCATTTCTGCAAGAATATTTAGTTGTCAGCTATTCTAATAGCACGCTAATAACCCATTATTATCATTCTGTTGTTTAATCTACCGTAAGATGATGAACTGACAGTACTAGATGTTCCTCTTGACAACTAGGAATGGTATAACGTTCCAAGCAATTTTTCTTTTGTTGCTAATGTGTTGCATTGGCCGCATCATGTGCTCAAATCTGTATATAGATATAAAGCTAAGAGGTATTTCCAAGGAAGTGACATATGGCACTTTCCTCTTGACAACTAGGAATGGTATAACGTTCCAAGCAATTTTTCTTTTGTTGCTAATGTGTTGCATTGGCCGCATCATGTGCTCAAATCTGTATATAGATATAAAGCTAAGAGGTATTTCTAAGGAAGTGACACATGGCACTTTCCTTAAAAAGTTTACCATGTATCATCTTCCATAAAAACTCTCATTTATATTAATTATTATTTAATTTTTTTAATTTCTTTTTTAATTATTATTATTATTATTTATAATACTACCTTAATATTTATGTGTTAAATTATTATTTTTTGAAAACTTAATTTTTAAAAATTAAGACTTTTTATAATTAAATAAAAATATATAAAAATTATTTATATTATTTTATAAATACTAATTATTATTTAATTTTTTATTTCTCTTTTAATTATTATTATTATTTACAATACTACCTTAATATTTATGATTTAAATTATTATTTTCTTTAAAATTTAATTTTTAAAAAATTAAGACCTTTTATGATTAAATGTAATATTTAAAAATTATTTATTTTAATTTTTTATAAATTTATTTATGCAAAAATATTATTTGCCACATATTGCTCTAATAATAGTTTAAAATAATATATATATATATATATATATATATATATATATATATATATAAAGTTGGAAGATATTCTCAAGAAAATGACATCGTGATATTTTTTTTTGAAATGCTTGTTACATGTCACATTCAAAATTTATTTATAATAGTTTTTTGATAAATTCATTTATGCAAAAATATTATTTACCACATATTACCATCTGTAACAATAATAATAATAATAATAATAATAATAATAATAAAATGTTATTATAGCCATTAGTTTAAAGAAAATTGACTATTAATTTGTGATATTATAATAAATCATAAATATTCTTTTTTATACTGATTATTATTTAATTTTTTATTTTATTTTAATTATATTATTATTTATAATACTACCTTAACATTTAATATTTAAATTATTATTTCTTAAAAATTTAGTTTTTTAAAAATTAATACCATTTGTAATTAAATATAATATTTAAAAATTATTTATATTATTTTATAAATGCTAATTATTATTTATTTTTTATTTCTTTTTTAATTATTATTATTATTTACAATGCTACCTTAACATTTATGATTTAAATTAATATTTTCTTTAAATTTTAATTTTTAAAAAATTAAGATCATTCATTATTAAATATAATATTTAAAAATTATTTATATTATTTTATAAATGATAATTATTATTTATTTTTTATTTCTTTTTTAATTATTATTATTATTTACAATGCTACCTTAACATTTATGATTTAAATTAATATTTTCTTTAAATTTTAATTTTTAAAAAATTAAGATCATTCATTATTAAATATAATATTTAAAAATTATTTATATTATTTTTTTATAAATTTATTTATGCAAAAATATTATTTACAACATGTTACTCTCCATCATCATCATCAACATCATCATCATTAATTAAAAGATAATAAAGATAATAATAATAATAATAATAATAAGAATAATAATAATAATAATAATAATAATAATAATACACCGTTGATGGCTATTAATTTAAAAAAATTAATTATTAATTTGTAATATCATAATCAATAATAAATATTGTCATTTTTATTAATTATTATTTAATTTTTTATTTCTCTTTTATTAATATTATTATTTATAATATTACCTTAACATTTATAATTTAAATTATTATTTTCTTTAAAATTTATTTTTTAAAAATTAAAACATTTCATGATTAAAGGCAACATTATAAATTATTTATATTATTTTTTTTATAAATTTATTTATACAAAAATATTATTTATCATATGGTACCCTCCATAATAATAATAATAATAATAATAATAATAATAATAATAATAATAATAGGTCATTGATAGCCATTGATTTAAGGAAATTTAACCATTAATTTGTGAACTCATAATCAATTATCAAATAATTTAATCAACATTAAATTATTTTATATCTTTAATGAATATTTTTATTACATTATTATATTTTTCTATTATTTTTATTATGAAATATTTATTAAAAAATTTAAGAGAAAAAGTATACTCTAAATAAAAAGTTATAAAAATAAAATATAGAGATTTGATTTATTTATAATTAATATGCATTATTTTTATGTTAATAATTTAATATTCTTTTTATTAGTGCTTATTATTATTATTATCATTATGGTCAACTTATGGCTATTTAATTAAAATGGTCAATTAAATAGAAAATGTTTTACTATTATAAAAATTAAATTTGAATATTTTTATTATTGTTTTTCAATTAAATAATATTTAATTATAAATTAATTTTTAATTTAAATAGCTTTCATTTGTTTGTTAATATATAGTATGTCATATGAGATATTTGATACACATTAAGCACTCTCCTCTCATCAAATTATTTTATTTCACCTAAATACTCTCAAATCTTTTTTTTTTATTTGCACTATTATTTTATTATTTTTTTCAAAAATTATTAGTTATCATTCATAAAATTTATTTATTTAAATATATTTAATTAATATATTTTTTTAATTATTAATTTTTTATAAATTTCTTATCTAATATATCTTAAACTTTTGAATAATTATTTCATTATAATTATATATCGAATACAATTATAACTAATATTTTGATTATCTATATTTTATTATTATTAATTTTTAACACATTTATTTTTAAATTTTAATTAAATATCTATATTTTTATGCATAAATTATTTCTTAATTATATTTTTATATCGAAGTAGCACTTCAAAAATAAATTACAAATATGATTGCATCAAAAATTTAGTTATAAATAAAGATAATTAAAAAAAAATTATAGTTGTAATATTAAAATTATAAAATCTATCTTTTAAAAAATATTATGCATTTTTAATATTTATTATATTGATAGAAAATGAAGATATTTTAAATTTTTAATTTTTATGGAATGTATTTATTTTATATTATAAATTTTTGTAAAATGATAACCATTTTTATCAAAAAATTATTTTATAAAAAATAGATCAAATTAATAAAAAAATTTACAATATAGTACTTTTAAAATAATATATAATAGAATGTTATTTTTAATTAATAATAATATATATATTTTGATTATTATTAAAATTAAGTAATTCAATTCATTTTTAGTAATTTAATTTTTTTATTATATTAATAATAAAAAATTATTATATTTATATATTTTTAAAATAATATTATTTTCTTATTAGTCTAATATATTTTCTGTAATTTATAAAAAAATGTATCGATTTACATAAATTATGAGATAAAATATAAAAATTTCATGAAATTTAAATTATTTTTTAGTAAAGTAATTTTATTACATTATCATGGAAAATACTATAAATATATGTATAAAAAAAATTAAATAGGTATTTTAATTAATTACACAATAAATTAATTAAAAATTTATTATTATAATAAGTTAAAATTTATTAAATTAAATAAAATAGAAATTTTAATTTAAAATTAATTTAATAATAATAATTTATTTTATTTAAAATATAATTAAAAAATAAATTAAAAAATAAAAATTATAAATTACCTATACATAGCATAGGTATTATGCTAGTTCTTGAATATGCCAAGGATTTTTTCCAAAAGAGTGTGGCGTAGAAAAAAAAATTACCAAAAGTGGTTAACTTGAGAAATATTTATCAAAAGGGGTGAATTCCGCTAACATAGGGGAGAGAAGGAGCTAGTAGCTAGTTGTACTAGGGTCCAACAAATAAAAATTAAAAAAAAATAAGAGCAATCACTAAAGTGGACAAAAAATGTAGCTGAACGCCTAACCTAAAAAGTGTTTAGCTATTGGACGCTATTTTAGGAAGCGTCTAACTGCTTTTTTTTTTTTTTTTTTTAAATATGAATTAATTATTTTAAAATTTTTGAAATTTTTTGTTAATTACAAAATCTTCCATATATTTTACAAAACATTCCTAAATATTAGAACTATTTACAAATAAGCTCTTATATTTTTGTAATTAATAAATATATATGGATTAATTTATAAAATTTAAAAAATTAATATTTAATATATATATAAACAATTTGAAAATTGTACATAAAATTAATAATTACATAACATAAAAAATTTAAAAATCCAAATATTATTTATATGTAAAAGAGAATTAATATTTATCTAGCAAATTAATAAAATTAGTATAGTGAATCAATTATATTAAATATTTTCTAAATATTTGATATTATGTAGCATTTATTAGTTTAATAAAATATTAAATTATGATAACTATTATTAATAAAAATAAATAAATAATTGTTGAAATAAAATTAATAAGCAAAATAATGTAAAAAACAATAATTAAGTGCCGCAACTCAATTGCCTTATTTATGCTATATGATGCAAAACACTATCTTACCTATTGTGTCAATAATGTTTTGTATGATATTTTAAGTATATTCAAATTATTTACTAATTTTTTATATTTTTATTCAAATTGTTCGATAACTGCTTTCTTATATTAATTGTATCACTTTTGTGTATTTACTCAAAAAAGGATAATTAAATCTTATTATATATCAATATAATTAATGTAATTATTTGTTTATTTTGTTTATATTTTACTATCTAATTATCAACTTTTTTTCCTCCCATATAATTCATTGATTAATAATTATTAAAGACTGTCTATTATAAACTAATGAACAAAATTTTATGTTATTAAATATATATTGAAACTATATTTAGAATATCTATACATTATTATTATTGTTATTATTTTATTTATTTTAATTTTTAATTTCCTTCATAAAAATTAATTTAATATGTATAAATCACTTCATTTATTTTTAATTAATTTATTTTAACAGTTATTTATTCATATCTTTTTTTATTCCTCTGTATTAATTATAGTTATCATAATTTAATATTTCATTATATTAATAACTAAATAATATCAATTTTCAACTATTTATTAAACTTTTAATATAATTCATTCACTATACTATATAATAAATATCAATCAACTTTTACTTAGAAATAATATTTTTATTTTCAATTTTTTATATTCTATAATTATTATTTTTTATATCAAATAATTATTTGGTCAATAATTGTGTGAGTGTGGGTAAATAGACAAAAGTGAAACAATTAGCATAGGAAATGATTTTTGTGTGGGTATGGGTGCAGGTGAGAGAATGGAAAAATAAACAAATAAATAAAATTAGCTAGACAATAGGTAGACACTTTTTATGGTAATGTTTAGCTACTTTTTGTCAACATTAGCGATAGCCTTTTTTTTTTCTTAACTTTTCATTTGTTGGATACTAGTATGACTAGTGACCAGCTCTCTTTTTCCTCCACATCAGTGAAGCTCACCCATTTTTAGTCATTTTTTTTTTACACCACACCCTTTTGAAAAAAGGCCAATATGTCATTTGCCTTCCGTTCAGGTGCTGTTGAAGTGCTAGCATACTCGTCTCTTCGCACAGTTGTAGCTCATACGACTAGTTGCTACTACATTGTAATAGATCCAAAAGGGAGGTGAACTGCAAATCTTTCTAAATTCTCTTAGGCTATTTGAATGTTACAGCAGCTTGGTGCTATCAAATCTATTTAAGCATATGATGAAATCATGGAACCATTATGTTTACATTTTCCTTTCTTGACAGATATTTTGCAGTTGGAAGTGCTAATTCCTTAGTTACCCTTTGGGAAATCTCAGAGATACTTTGTGTCCGAATGTATACGAAACTAGAGTAAGTTTCACCACAATTCTGATTTATTTGCAAAGTTTCTTATTGTTTAAAAATTTATTGCCCTTTAAAAGACTAGCATTAACTTTCTTTCAAATGGCCTGTTAGGACAATAAGCTTCAAATACACAAGAGATTATACAGGTTCTACTAGCGAAACTTGTACGTTGATATAGTATGTGATCTTGGAACATCTCTTTCCAGTCTTGAGAATTTGTTTTGCTATGATATATTATTTGCTTGCATACTATTTTTGCCTAATCTAGAGTCAATAATAGTACCTATGCCTTATGAAATAGTCCATTGTTCATACTAGAAGCTCCTTGCATCATATCCCATGTAAAGCTACTATGAATAGTGTTGAGTGGAATCCCAAGTACAATTTGCTTACATATGCTGGGGATGATAAAACCAAATATTAGACTGATGAAGATATTGCAACCTAGTACTGTATTTTAGGCAATTCAAAACTGTTATAGGTTCCTTGTGGTGTTTTCTTAATAATGTTTTGTATATTTTTTGTTACACAAGTTTTTGGAATGTTCGGCTTTGAGATTGCTAAATTATACCAAAGCTTGGGCAACATCATGGTGTAACATTAGAATTATTGGTCTCTTTGTGTTTGATTGGCTTGTGATTTTTTTTTTTTAGAATCACAATTCACTGTTCATATGAATAGTACCTAATTGAAATATGGATTTTTTTTCTTAACAATTCTGCTTTTGTTAAAGACAGTAAAAGGATCATTTTTCCCATCTCAAAATCCATCTAGCAAAAGGTTCAATTTGAAAGTTTTTGGTTCTTCTTCCATTTTATCTTCATTTTTTGCTTCAAACTTATCTCCATTCCAAGCAAACTTAGTAAGAAAGAACCAAAATTATAGAAAACAAAACTAAACATCACACACATAATTCATTCAATTAAAGACAGAATTGAACATATATAATTAAACATATAGATTCTCTCAAATACACATTTCTTAAAAAAAGCACAACAACAACAAAGTATATAGATTACAATAGATTCTCTAACAAAATAAAAGCAAAATTGCAAAAACAATTGATTAATTTCATTTCAGAAAGTAAAGAACAATACTCAACAATCCAAATATTCCAAAAAGATAAAAGTAAACAAATCCAACTTTAAGTACAATACTTGGAAAATAAGTGCAAAGCTTGGAAAATTAAAAGATGGATAAAATTAAAGATAAATAGACTGTTGGAGTTTATTGTTGCTGTTGAATTACTTGGTTGGGAACCTTCATGCTGCTGCATATCTGACTCTTATTGTTTTCCTTATAGGTACCTGGAAGACTCTGAAAGACATCTTATCACGTTTTATAATTACTAGCAGTTACCTGCCCACTCCTTGGTACTGCTTGGAACTGTTATCAATTTCCTTCTCTCAGATAACCACCCAGTAACTATCCGATATTTATTTAATAATTATGTTAGGCCATAGATTAATTAAATTAATTTCATGAAAAATTAATTTAATTAATTTTTAGGCCTAAAAATGATTAATTAATTAATTATTTATTTATTTTGGTGTAAACATTACCAAACCCAAAATACATTGTCATCATCTAAACTCAACTAGAAATCTTCCCTTGAACTTGAATCAATCAATCTTAAGTTGATATTCTTGAGAGATGATGTATTTTGAATCAGTCCAGTGAGAAGAAGATGCGGCTCGAGTCACACTCACACTTTGGGATGCACCAAGAAGAAATTAAATTGGGAATGACAGAAGAATAGGAGATGCAATGACATTCAGTACTGAAGGGTCTGGAGGAATAGAATGACATACAGCAGTCAGGGAGGGTTCGGAGAGAGAATAATTAAAATTCAATTCAGTTGAATTTTATTTAATAAATTTATATATCTTAAAAAATATTATTAATTTTCATTTTTTTAATTTATAAATTTACTTAAAAATAAAACATAAAGTTGAAAACCAAAATTTTTTGTTTCAATTAATATGATAAAAATATTTTATTATCTTTAAATACCAGAAACTAAAATCACAAGTTAATTTTAAAATATTTATGAAAATTTGTCACTAATTGACAAAATAAATGTTATAGTCCAAGTCCAATTGGCATTAGGAAGTATAATTAGTTTATAAAGTTTAGTAGAATTTAAATTATGAAGTTTAACAATTAGAATCCTAAAAAGACTAGGTTTTAGTGGGCCATATATATGTGTAGTTAGTTGGCCATTATATGGAATGTATTGTAGAGAACACACAAAGTGGAAAAAAATATTTAATTCTGTGAGTTTTATTTGAATGATTTTGACGGTGAGAAAAATATTTAGTGATTATAATTATTTTTCCTTGATAGTTGATTTGTTGGTGGAGTAGCCTTACGCCAAACTACGTTAAATTTTGTATTCTTTGTTTGGCGCGGGTGTGATTTTCACAACAAGTAGTGTCAGAGCTGTGATTTGAGATGTCAAAGATGGTGAGCATAAAATTTGAGGTGCAGCTATTTGATGGAAAAAATAATTTCAGTTTATGGTAAAGTACAATGAAGGATGTCTTCATGCAATAAGGATTAATTAAAGCATTGAATGAGAAGCAACTGGTCACCATGAAAGATAATAATTGGAAGGAGCTTCAACAAAGGTCTGTGAGTATGATTAGATTGACATTAGCCCTAGATATGAAATATAATGTCTTGGATGAGACTTTGCTAGTTATTTTGTGGAAGAAATTGGAAAGCCTAACATGTCAAAATTACTCACAAATCACTTGTATTTATAGACGGAGCTGCATCAACTCAGAATGGAGGAAGATACTGATGTGAGAGATCATCTCAATATTTTTCATAAATTAATTATCTAATCAGCAAGTGTTGGTGTGAAAGTAGATAATGAAGATAAAGCCATCTTGCTTCTAACCTTTCTCCCACAATCTTATAAGCTTAGTGACAACCCTAACAGTTGGAAATGAGACTTTAAAGGTGAAGGAGGTTACCTTAGTTATCTTGAATGATGAAAAGTTTAAGAAGACAAGTAGTAGTAATGAAGGTCGAGTTTTTGTTGCTATTTCTAGTCGTGGTAAAAGTAATTCACTTGGAAATAATTGGAGAAGGAGTAGTAGATCGAGCTTGAGATCAAGGGTATACCTTGAATATAGAGAATGCTACTACTATCATGAGAAATGTCACATTCAATACCATTGTATGAAGATAAAGAAAAATCTTACAGAGTTTAAACAATTCAAGAAGAGTCATAGAAAATAAAAAGAAGGAACTGTTGCAATTGCACTGGATGATGGTGTTCATGGTGAATGTTTGAATGTGGATGATGATAAAGAGAAGGCAAAAGATCTATTACAAGATAAGTGGTTAATAGATTCTGCTTTTCCATTTCATATTTGTTCAAAGAAGGAGTGGTTTGATATGATTGAAGGAAAGAAAGGAAAAAGTAAAGCTAGCCAATGGGAATAAGATGGAAGTTAAAGGTATTGGATGAGTGAAGATCAAGCTGAATGGTGATCGAGTAAAAGTGTTTGACTCCTCCCAACCCTACTGCTCCAACCAGCGCCTGCTGCTCGGCGCTTTCCCACGTAGACATGCGTTGCCTTTGCTCTTACAAGAATTCCAAGTTGCTTCCTTCTCTTGGAATTGATCCAAACCTTGCCATGTAAACTTCCTGCCAAGTGCAAGCTTCCTCACCCTGCCAACTGCTAGAGGTTAAAGAAAAGAAGGTGTTTCTGCTTAATTTGGAAGGATATAATAATTAGCTTATATCCAAATGCGTGCAGAAACAAACAAAAACTGCTATAACAGAAGAAAGAGGAAAGAAAGATACATAAAATAAAGCTGAATTTTCACGGATCTTTTGACGTTGGCTAATTTAGCTTTATCTTTTGTTTTGGTATTGTTCTCGTTTTGAGTTATTGTTTTCTGCATGATGGTTGTGTATCTCCAATGTAATAATATTTTAATTAAGAAATGTTTTATCTTAATTGTCTTCTTAATTATTAGATGTAATTGCCATGCCATATTGTTCCTTCACCTTGCCGTGTTGAATGATTGTAGTGAATTACAGTTGATTTCCACCTTAATGATCTATTTGGCCTCATTCGCATTGTTATAGCATGAATTTTTCAAGAATTTAATTTAATATCTTTATTTTTGTAAAAAAATTTTAATTTTTTTAATTAAAAAAATATTTTTCAAAAAATAAAAATCAAACATAATCATATGAGAATTTAATTGAGTTTTTTTCTTGTAACTTGGTATATTTTATATATGTTTTCTTTCGCAATTCAAGTAATTAAAGGTGCATGATTTTTTTTTCTTCTAAGAACATTATAAAGCACTCGGCTATGAAGTTTATATATATTAGAGGTAAGTTAATTAATGAGCAACCTAAGCTAAGCAAGCCATTTTCCTTAATATTTATTTATGATGCAGTATTGCATTATGTTATTGGCATATTAAAATATGTTGAATGGAAAATTTTGAATTGAAACACACACATATATAAAGTAAAGACATAATTTTCTTTCATAAATAATCATACAAAATCTACAATAAAACTTATCTCTTAACATTATGAGCCTTTGAGCTAAGCAAGCCGCTTATTGGTTTGAGTTTTCCAGCTCATTGTGTAATTTTTTTTTTTTTTTTTTGTATTGTGTTATGATTTTTTTTAAAATTTTAAATTCTAAAATTGGATATATTGAGAAAACTTGCTGATCTGGATTTAAAATAAACTTAATATATTAAGTATTTCTTGTATTTTATTAATAAAATATTATTATTTAAAAAAATTCTCTCTTAAATTCAAAATAAAAAATGAAATTATATCTGTTATATAATTATAAACAAGAAATTGAGAGAACAACAGGAACTAATAGCGTATCTAATATTTGTATAACATAACGAATGTGTAGTAGCCAACAACAAATGGAAAGATAAATAACATTATGCAAATATATCCCTCTCCGTTCTTAATTATTTAATTTGACTTGATTACTGTTAGATAAACTTTCACTCATTTCTATATTATTATTATTATTATTATTATTATTATTATTATTATTACTCATTTCGGGTATCACTTGCTTGGAAATTTTTGTCTAGGTCTATTATGGATCCAAAGCACAAATATATGGGATTCATAAGTGGGTGAAACTCATATATTGTGTCATGATTCCATGATAGATTGGGGTTCATGATAAATTGGGATCTAAATAATAAAAATTTTGCTTGTAATTATAAGTTTTGGATAATCTAGCAGTCACCTTCTTGCGTGCTTTCTTGAATTTTCTAACAAACATTGTGGTCTAATTATTGTCATCACTAGAAGTTGAGTTGTCTCTTGAAACTGATCTCGAAAGCCATTAGTTTCTTCTTTTTATCGGCTTTCTCAACTTTAAGAGCAATCTCCTTCTTCTTTTTATCTTCTTCAGCAGCATTATGTTTGCTTAACATCATTTCACGTGCTTTAGTGAGCCAATAAGTTCATCATAGGTGAAAGTCTCGGAATTCGTAGTGTCAAAGAGAATCACTAGATTGGTTTCGTAAGATTTAATCAATGATTTCAGAATCTTGTTGACTAATTCTTTTCCAGTAATTTTCTTGCCAAGAGCTTTAGCTGTGTTGATCATAAAACCTGTGAATCCCGTACTACTTTCAGCAATTAATTCAGTAAGCTTGTTTTTGCATATCTCATAATCACGAATTATGAAATTAGCTTTTGATTTTTTTGAATTGATTGGTTCCCTCCTATATCACTTGGAGCTTTTTTTTCCAAATTTCTTTAGCAGATGAGCAACCTGAAATATGATTGTATTCAGCAGCATCAAGTGCACATATGAAATTTGCTCTGGTGGCCCTGCCACATTCGAATCTGATCAAGCGGCCTTGCCTTGTAAACTGATCTGGTAGTACAGATGCGACCTTCGGGTATATGTGTTATGTGAGAAAGAGCGAAGTGCACTAATTTATTTTTGAGTAAGATGAAGAACCGGACTGTAGTCAGATAATTAATTCTGCCACTATAATTGATGTTAAAAATTTAAGAATTCTTGGGTCAATAATAACATCTGGTGATGAGTTGATTGAAATTGTATCTTATGAACTAATAAGAGAGAGTATGGTTCTTAACATACAATTTCAGTGATTCTGTCGATACTACTCTAAACTTCTTCAATTCAGTTTTGTTCATTATTAAAATGGTAATTGCTTTTAGGTATAGATAATACTTTCACTTCCTATTATATATAAGAGTTGGTAAACCTACTCATTATACGTATCTATGGACAGGCCTAAAGTTAATTAAAATCCATGTTTTTTTGCAGCAGCCCAACTCAAAATATCAATCTATGGATCTTTGAACTAATGTTACTCTTGCAAAAGTGAAAGTGGAGCATAAAGAAACAGTTCTGAAGAACTGGGCAGTTGTGAAAAGCTATAAATCAAGTGGGATACTGCTGAACAATTACGCAGAACGTGGGAGCTGAAGAAGTGGTAGTTGCGGAAGGTGATAAAAAGATTTTGGTTGATGCTGAAGTTAGGTACTGTTGAAGTGGAAGAGTGGGTTTGTGGACAAAATGGGAGCTGTTTTAGAGAGTTGCAGTTACAAAGCTTGGGAAGTGGGGATACTGGAGAGTAACCTTTGCAAGCCATATCAAAGCTATATATGGGGAAGAGGATAATCATCAGGGAACAGATCGAATTATCCAAAAATAAATCAACAACCTCAAAATTAGCTTTTATTTTCGCTTAGTTCAACACTTAATTAAATTCCTCAATCTCATTTATGTAGTTAGCAATTTATTTTTAATGCAATTTCTTATTTCTTTATTTCAAATCCAAATATATCACTTTGATTTCAATATTCTTGGAATCCTTTAGAATTTAAACGGCCTGTGGAAAAGGGTCCAAAGTTTATTTCAGTCCTTCTAAACTTGCACAATTCTCTTATAGAACAGCGCATTCGCATTGTTATGGTTGAGGTACTTCACACCTCTGGCACACCCACATTCAATTAAAGGCCAAACACATCATTTTTAGCACTCTCAATGGGACTCGTTCTGTCAAGATGGATCCTCACTTTGTTTATGAAAATACATTTGTTGGGTCTCTAGATGCATATGGATACGTTACTAATACTTTGATTTTAAGTCAGTTGCTACGGCTATTAGTGTACATACCGAGCAAAGTAGGAAAAATGTAGAAAAGTTTCAAAGACTTGTTGAGATTTAAAAGAAGTTGACCACAGAATTTATGAAGTTTTGCAGGCTCTTAACAAGGCTCTATTCAATACTCAACTCAACTCAACTAAACCTTTATCCCAAAAATTTGGGGTTGGCTATATAGATTCGCTTTCTCCACTCTAAACGATTTTGGGTTAAATCCTCAGAAATGTGTAATGCTTCTAGGTCATGTTGTACTACTCTCTTCCAAGTTAATTTAGGTCTACCCCTTTTTTTCTTTCTATCCTCTGACCTAATGTGCTCTACTTGTCTAACTGGAGCCTCCGTATGTCTACGCTTCACATGACCAAATCACTTCAATCTCCCTTCTCTCAATTTATCTTCAATTGTCACCACTCCTACCTTTTCTCTAATACTCTCATTACGAACTTTATCTAGTCTAGTATGGCCACTCATCCACCTTAACATTCTCATCTCTGCAACTCTTATTTTAGACGCATACGATTCTTTCAGTGCCCAATACTCACTACCATATAACATAGTCGGTCGTATAGCTATACGGTAAAAATGTCCTTTGAACTTATTAGGAATCTTACGATCACATAAAACTCCTGTAGCACGTCTCCACTTCAACCATCCGGCTTTAATCCTATGACTAACATCCTCCTCACATCCCCCATCTACTTGAAGGACTGAACCTAGATATTTAAAGTAATTACTTTGGGACAGTACCACTCCATTCAAACTAACTCCTTCCCTATCACCAGTTTAGCCTTCACTGAACTTGCAATGCATGTATTCTGTCTTCGTTCTACTTAACTTAAAACCGTTTGACTCTAGAGTACTTCTCCAAAGCTCTAGCTTTCTATTGACTCCTTCTCGTATCTCATCTATCAAAACAATATCATCCACAAACATCATGCACCAAGGAATACTCTCTTGTATATGTTTCGTCAATTCATCTAAAACTAATGTAAAAAGGTAAGGGCTTATGGCTGATCCTTGGTATAATCCAATTGAGATCGGAAAATCTCTTGTGTCCCATCCCACTGTCTGCACAATAGTAGTTACTCATTCATACATATCTTTCAACACTTGTATGTACCTAATAGATACCCTCTTTTGTTCTAACACATTCCATAAGACATCTCTTCAAACACTATTATAAGCCTTCTCCCAATCAATAAAAATCATGTGTAGATCTTTCTTCACATCTCTATATTTCTCCATCAAGCTTCTAATGAGAAAGATCGCTTCCATAGTTGAACGACCGGGCATGAAACCAAATTAATTGAGAGAGATAGAAGTATCATGATGTAGTCGATGCTCTACAACTCTCTCCCACAACTTCATAGTATGGCTTATGAGTTTAATTCCCCTATAGTTTGAGCAACTCTGTATGTCCCATATTTTTAAAAATAGGTACTAAGATACTCCTCCTCCATTCATCAGGCATTTTCTTTGAGTTTAGAATCTTATTAAATAATTTAGTTAACCATGCCACTCCCATATCTCCCAAACACTTCCACACTTCAATTGGTATTTCATCGGGTCCACAGGCTTTACCCACTTTCATTCTCTTAAGTGCTTCCTTTGCTTCTAAAGATCTAATTCTTCTAGTATAATTCACATTCTTTTCTATTGTTCTATAATCTATATTCACACTATTACCATTTTGACTATTATTAAAGAGATCATTAAAATAATTTCTCTATCTTTCTTTAATATCCTCATCTTTCACCAACATTTTTCTTTCTTTATCCTTAATGCACCTAACTTGATTGAGATCTTGACATTTCCTTTTTCTCCTCCTTGCTAATCTAAAAATATCTTTCTCCCCTTCTTTAGTTCTAAGTTTTTCATATAACTTTTCAAAGGCCTGTGCTCTTACTTGACTAACTGCCTTTTTTGCCTCTTTCTTTGCTATCTTGTACTGTTCATATGCCTCATTATTATCACATTTAGGTAATTTCTTATACCATTCCCTTTTTCTCTTAACTGCCTTTTGTACTTCCTCATTCCACCACCATCTCTCTTTTGAGGGTGGTCAATGTCCTTTAGACTCTCCAAGTACTTTTCTAGCTAATTCTCTAATCTTTGATGCCATCTGTATCCACATATCATTGGCCTCCATATCCAGTTTCCATACTTCGGACTCGAGAAACTCATTTTTGAATTTCACCTGCTTTACTCCTTTGAACTCCCACCACTTTGTTCGAGCTACACTATTTCTTCTGACCTTACTTGAATTGTTCCTAAACTTGACATGCAAGACCACCAACCGATGTTGACTTGTTAAAGCCTCTCATGGAATGACCTTGCAATCCTTATATAGAGCTCTATTTGTCTTCTTGGTTAAGAGGAAGTCGATTTGGCTTCTATGTTGTCTACTTTTGAAAGTCACTAAATGTGACTCTCTTTCTATCAAGGCCCTATTCAATATGATAGAGAAATTTGATCAACATTTACAGCAGGTCTCTACTCAACAAGTTCAGTAGGGACCTAAAGTAATGGGTCAAGACGGCACTTCTAGACCTTCTAGGCAAAATACGAAGAACTTCGAGTGCAGTCCTCTGGAAGTGTTCAAGAAGCTGGTGATTCACACTACCCTCGATCCAGGCTGATGAAAGGTACATACGACCTCAGATGAGGGAGGAAACCAATAGTTTCACCAGGGTCACGCTTAATGGCTGCCAAAATGGCAATGGCAGACCGGTGTTCCCATCAAATTTTTAGTGCAGCTATCCACAATAATCAGCCCACTCTGTGATATGTTAAATCCTCATGGAGGAGGCTCAGGGGGCAAAATGGCCGAGCATGATGTAAATATACTGATAAAATGGCCATTATATAGAAATAAAATGTCAACACTAAGGTCTTTGAAGGAGACCTGATTTGGAAAATATTTTCTAGAGCTAAAAATTGAAAGATCATTAAATGGTTCTCATCACATCGGAAAGTCACTTACGAGATTCATCAAGTTATCAGGCAGAACCTACATGTTCATCAAGTTTTCTAAGGAAATTGTAGCATATCCATACTAGTATAAGCTTCCCATGATCCATCCAATGCTCTGCTGCTATTGTGATTGGTTTTGTTTGTTTTATATTGAGTTTTGATTCTTTTGAAACTAGATTTGGTTTAGAATTTAGAATTGAAACCTTAGCCATGAGTTCTTAAAAAAATAATATCTTTTTCTTAAAAAAAAAAAAAGCAATATGCAACCTATAGTTATATATTTATTATTTTTATGATTTTTTATGTATGATTTGTTTAATTCAATTTGTTTTATGTGCCGTTATATATTAAAAATTTTTGCAATAATTTCTATAGTTAATATATTTAATTCAATTGTTTAATTCTTTAATCTTTATTATATAATTAGTTTTTATCTTAAGGTGTATTCGACGTTGATTTATTCGTTATATAAACTCATTATTTAATTTTTTTATATATAATTTTCTTTTAATTTTTCATATATAATACAACATTATTATAATATATAATTTTTAGTAGTCAATTAAATTTAGTTATTAATTAGTATTACTGTATTTTACTTCTAATTAAAATTGGTTACAAAAGTTATAAGAAAATAAAATTAATAAGTTATATAACTTTAGTCAATTAAAATATTATAAATAAAACAAATGAAATAAATTTTTAGTATGTACTGTTTTAGTGATTAAAATATCATAAATAAAATACTATTTATGGGATTATGAATATTTTGATTTCATAAATTAAAATTTATTATTTACTAAAAGTTATTCTCAAAATAGTTTTAATTTTTTTTAAATTTCTTAATAGAGTTATTATAATACATTTAGAATAGAGATTGAGAGGCAAAAAATATATTTTATTGCTTGACTTTATCTTAATGCAATAAGAATTTGGAAATAATATTTTTTTTATAAATACGTTTTAACTAAAGGTTATATTATTATAGGTAGATTATATATTAATTGTATTTTTTATTTTTCACTTACTAATTTTTTATTTTTGTTAATTAATTCTTATAAAATTTTTATTTAACTAAAGTTATAATATAAGTAAATCTATGAATTTCAAATTTATATGAACTCTAAAATTAAGAATTTTAAATTTATTCTAATTTTAAAATTATTTTAAATAATAAAAATATAATTGTAATGAATTTGAAGAATTGAGGGTATTTTTGGTAAAGCTAATGTTCCTATCATCCACATTTATGCATAATATAGATTTGTTTAATATTTTTATGAAAGTATTGGTTTGGTTTTACTTTATAATTAAAAATTTGTATTGTGTTTTATTTTTTAGTATATAATTTGTTTGAATAATTGAATTGATTGTGTGAAATTGTATTTTTTGTCTTTTTTATAGGACAATATTTGAATGGATTTTTCAAATTCTAATTCCACTCAAGCAAATAGCACTATATTTTTTATATTTATATGTTTCTCTCATTTTTTCATTTCTTATATTTTTTTTTTATATATTTTTTATAATAGCTGACACTTGCTTCTCATAAATCGTAGGAAAAACTTTCTCAATAATGCATCTATAGAAATAATCCCACTTGTATAGACATAAAAATCTCATCCTTGAGTTTTAGAACTTAGGAACATGTAAAGAGTAGAGATTAAAGAAATAAATATTATAATTAATATTCCAATATCATAATCAAATATTAGGATTTCTTTTGGGTAAAATCCTCAAATAATAGCATTCTGTCTATTTAGTAGGAAGTATAATAAAATAATAAAAAGTTTTTTAAGATTTTAAAATTTACCTATTGCTTGCCACTTATTTTAGTACTGAGAACTGAGAAACTACCAGCTCCTCGCTAGCCAACAATGAATCTAAGGGGAAGTAGTTTAAACATGAA
The DNA here is from genome assembly GCF_030052815.1 of Hevea brasiliensis. Taxonomy (NCBI): domain Eukaryota; kingdom Viridiplantae; phylum Streptophyta; class Magnoliopsida; order Malpighiales; family Euphorbiaceae; genus Hevea; species Hevea brasiliensis. Next base: position 11,333,828 of record NC_079493.1, on the reverse strand, counting down.
AATGTATTTAATATATTATCACATTTATATTAAAAAAATTTTAATAAAATTTAAAATATTAAATTTTTTATTAGCCTAATTAAAAAAAATTAAGAAGCCTATACTCTAATAATTTAAAAGATTGTTTTTTATTGGATGAATTAAATTGAAAAACTAATGAACCATATTTTTAAATTTTCTTTTAAGTAAAGAAAAAGAAATTTCAAAAGAACTCAAAATACGCAAGATAACTATGTACTAGACTCAAGTGTGAATGAGCTACTATCTAACAAAATTTTAAAAGATTGATTTTTTTTGGATCAATTAAATAAAAAATTTAATGAGCACATTTTTTAAAATTTAAGAGGGTTTTTTTTATTGGCCCAACTATATTGAAAAATTTATGGCCCATATTTTTTAAATTCCTTTTAAGTAACAAAAAAAAACTTTTAAAAAGAATCAAATTGAAATTGGGAGCAATTATATTTAAATCTCACAATCTTACGATTAATTTTGTTAATCATAACAAAAATGCATTGAATATAATTTTTTTTTTTTTTTTTTGCTTTTTGTTATCAATCACTACTCCAATTTACAAAATTTAAAATTTCCCTAATTGATTTTAAGGTTTTAGCTATAATTTCCCCCCATATTAAAGGTTTCTATTTATTTAAATAGTTGTACGTGAGAATTATATAAATAACATATCTTAATTCTAGTTTTAGTTGGCTTCATGTTTCTTTTTGAGTAAATTTTGTTTCATTGTTTTATAAAGGAAATGGAAGGCATTTAACAGATATGAAAAAGTTACATTGGATAATTATAGCTATATTGATGAAATTATCTCCTATAAAATTTGATGATGTGGCCTTTGATTGGGATATGAAGGGTCAACAATCTATAACTTTCTTCAAAAATTATTACTCGGAGGAATTTGTGGTTTTTTATGGTCCAATTGCATAATTACATTGAAAAGTAAGAATTTTTCCTATGTTTAAGATGTATTCTTCATTATTGTTTACGTGGTCTTGCATGAATTTTGTTGTTTTAATGGGTGACTTCTTTCATAGGAAGGATCAAGAGTTGTTTTTTTTTATAAACAATTCTTTTGGGATCATGAAGAACAAAAATGGTTTTTAGTAAGAGTTTATGACTTAATTTGGACAGAAAATGATCAAACATCGAAAATTTTTCTTGATTTTTTTTTATGCAAAGTGGAATTGGTGGACACTAGTTCCAACCAAAGGACCTTTTGGTGGATAGTAGATCCAACCAAAGGCCTTTTAGTGGACACTAGCTCCAACCAAAGGACCTTTTAGAAAGGTATTGGAATATAAAATGTGTCAAAATAGTGGTGGTCAAGTAAAAGAAGAAAATATTGGAGCAAAACATGTTGCAGGTCAAAGAAAATGGATGGTGGATGCAATTAGTTTTTGACACAATTGTAGATATCATTTTAATAATCATTTGAACACATTTAAAAGACCTGTAAGTAATATTTTAATCTTTCTTTAGACTTCTCATTAATGTATTTAATAAATTTACTTTTATTACTATTTCTCATTCATTGTATTAAAATGTGTTTCTATCATTTTACTTTGATCTCATTCTAGAAGAATGTTGGAAATTGAGGATGAGTTAAATGGAAAATATAGTATACGCCCCAATTTGTTTGAAGCTGTATAGATAGCCATCCATGAAAGATATCAGGATCCTCAAAAAGGGTAAATAATGTGGCATTTGTAGCCTTTAATCTTGCTTATTTTCTCTTGACTGCTTAATTGAAATTTTTTTTTTTTCGCATTTTCTTAGGTATCTAAGAGATAAGTTGACTACAATACTATCTAAGCATTCTTTTTGTTGTACTCATGCTTTTGATTAGTTATACAAGTATCTATCAAATATAAATCCAAAGTACAAACCAGTAGGAGAGCATATTATTGGCCCAATTATATTGAAAAATTTATGACCCATATTTTTTAAATTCTTTTTAAGTAACAAAAAAAAATTAAAAAGAATCATATTGAAATTGGGAGCAATTATATTTAAATCTCACAATCTTAGGATTAATTTTGTTAATCATAACAAAAATGCATTGACTATATATATATATATATATATATATTGCTTTTTGTTATCAATCACTATTGCAGTTTACAAAAATCAAAACTTCCCTAATTGATTTTGAGGTTTTGGCTATAATTGCCCCCAATAGTAAAGGTTGTTATTTATTTAAATAGTTGTATGTGAGAATTATACAAATAATATATCTTAATTCTAGTTTTAGTTGGCTTCATGTTTCTTTTTGACTAAATTTTTTGTTTCTTTGTTTTATAAAGGAAATGGAGGGCATTTAACAGATATGAAAAAGTTGCATCGGATCATCATAGCTGTATTGATAAAATTATCTCCTATAGAATTTAATGGTGTAGCCTTTGATATGGATATGGAGGGTCAATAATCTATAACTTTCTACAAAAAATTATTGCTTGGAGGAATTTGCGATATTTATGGTCCAATTGCATAATTACATTGAAAAGTAAGAATTTTTCCTATGTTTAAGTTGCATTATTCATTATTGTTTACGTGGTCTTGCATGAATTTTGTTGTTTTAATGGGTGACCTTTTTCATAAGAAGGATCAAGTGTTGTTTTCTTATAAACAATTCTTTTGGGATCATGAAGAATAAAAATGGTTTTAGAACAGAGTTTATTACTTAATTTGAACAGAAAATGATCAAACATTGAAAATTTATCTTAATGTTTTTTTGTTGCAAAGTGGAATTGGTGGACACTTGTTCCAACTAAAAACCTTTTAGAAATGTATTGGAATATAAAATGGGTCAAAATAGTAGTGGTCAAGTAAAAGAAGAAATATTAGAGTAAAACATGTTGCAAGTCAAAGAAAATGGAGGGTGGATGCAATTAGTTTTTGGCGTAATTGTAGATATTATTTCAATAATCATTTGCATACGTCTAAAATACCTGTAAGTAATATTTAAATCTTTCTTTAGTCTTTTTATCAATGTATTTATAAATTTATTTTTATTACTATTTCTCATTCATTGTATTAAAATGTGTTTCTATCATTTTACTTTGATCTCATTCTAGAAATATGTTGGAAATTGAGAATGAGTTAAATGAGAAATTTAGTATACGCCACTATTTGTTTGAAGCTGTATGGATGGCCATCCATGAAAGATATCAGGATCCACAAAAGGGATAAGTAATGTGACATTTGTAGCCTCTAATTTTGCTTATTTTCTCATGACTGTTTAGTCGCATTTTTTTTCTTTTTTGCTTTTTTGTCGGTATCTAAGAGATATGTTGACAGTAATACCATCTAAGCATTCTTTTGTTATACTCATGCTTTTGATTAGTTTTACAAGTATCTATTAAATATAAATCCATAGTACAAGCCAGTAGGGAGCATATTATTGGCCCAATTATATTGAAAAATTTATGATCCATATTTTTTAAAATTTTTTTAGTAACAAAAAAAAAAACCTTTTAAAAAGAATCAAGTTGAAATTGGGAGCAATTATATTTAAATCTCACAATCTTAGGATTAAAATGCATTGACTTTATTTATTTATTTATTTATTTTGCTTTTTTTGTCAATCACTACTGCAGTTTACAAAATTCAAAATTTTACTAATTGATTTTGAGTTTTTAGCTATAATTGCCCCCAATATTAAAGGTTGCAATTTATTTAAATAGTTGTATGTGAGAATTATATAAATAATATATCTTAATTCTACTTTTAGTTGGATTCATGTTTCTCTTTGAGTAAATTTTTTATTTCTTTGTTTTATAAAAGAAATGGAGGGCATTTAACAGATATGAAAAAGTTGAATCGGATAATCATAACTGTATTGATGAAATTATCTCCTATAGATTTTGATAATGTGGCCTTTGATTGGGATATGGAGGGCCAACAATTTATGACTTTCTACAAAAATCATTACTCAGAAGAATTTGCAGTTTTTATGTTCCAATTACATAATTACATTGAAAAGTAAGAATTTTTCCTATGTTTAAGTTGTATTCTTCATTATTGTTTGCGTGGTCTTGCATGAATTTTGTTGTTTTAATGGTGACCTTTTTCACAGGAAGGATCAAGTGTTGTTTTCTTATAAACAATTCTTTTGGGATCATGAAGAACAAAAATGGTCTTTAGAAAAAAGTTTATTACTTAATTTGGACAGAAAATGATCAAACATTGAAAATTTATCTTAATATTTTTTTTGTTGTAAAGTGGAATTGGTGGACACTATTTCCAACCAAAGAACCTTTTAGAAATGTATTGGAATAGAAAATGGGTCAAAATAGTGGTGGTCAATTAGAAAAAGAAAATATTGGAGCAAAACATGTTGCAAGTCAAAGAAAACGGAAGGTGGATGCAATTAGTTTTTGGCGTAATTGTGGATATCATTTTAATAATCATTTGGATACATCTAAAAGACCTGTAAGTAATATTTAATCTTTCTTTAGTCTTCTCATTAATGTATTTAATAAATTTACTTTTATTACTATTTCTCATTCATTGTATTAAAATGTGTTTCTATTATTTTACTTTGATCTCATTCTAGAAGTACGTTGGAAATTTAGGATGAGTTAAATGGGAAATTTAGTATACACCCCTATTTGTTTTAAGCTGTATGGATGGTCATCCTTGAAAGATATCAAGATCCTCAAAAAGGGTAAGTAATGTGGCATTTATAGCCTTTAATCTTGCTTCTTTCTGCTTAGTTGCATTTTTTTTTTTTTTGTTTTTTGGTAAGTATCTAAGAGATAAGCCGACTATAATACTATCTAAGCATTCTTTTGCTGTTATACTCATACCTTTGATTAGTTATACAAGTATCTATCAAATATAAATCCAAAATACAAGCCAGTAGAAGAGCATATACCCCTATTTGTTTTAAGCTGTATGGATGGCCATCCTTGAAAGATATCAGGATCCTCAAAAAGGGTAAGTAATGTGGCATTTGTAGCCTTTAATCTTGCTTATTTCTTATGACTGCTTAGTTGCATTTTTTTTTTTTTTTTTTGCTTTTTGGTAAGTATCTAAGAGATAAGTTGACTATAATACTATCTAAGCATTCTTTTGCTGTTGTACTCATGCTTTTGATTAGTTATACAAGTATCTATCAAATATAAATCCAAAATACAAGCCAGTAGAAGAGCATATATATATATATATATATATATATATATATATATATATATATATATATATATATATATATATATATATATATATATTTGAGTTATCTAACTAAAGGAATGATTCCTTAGTTTTATTATTAATTTGTCAAAATCATCATATAAGTACTTAGGATGGGGATAATTATCAATTAATAGTGAGTACAAAATACATCCCTCATAGTAATGGTCAACGCAACATAGTAGAGCATTTTGACATTGTATTTTGGGTACTCTCCTCACATTAGCTCTTCGCATTTAGCATTGTATTTGGGTATTATTTCATTTTAGACAAATTTAGATATAATCTTTTTTAGAAGTGGAAGGAGCATTACTTCATGCTCTATGGTCTTCCTATTACTACTGCTAATCTAAATTCTGGTTATTTTACAATTTATTTTTTGAAAATAAAATATGGGAGTAAAATGTGATGAAACCATTTTTCTTTAATTTGTGTTTAATAGTTACATAGTGGATTTATAAATTACAATTTTATAATTTGCTCATTCTATCTAGATTTCTTCTTGTCTTTTGATTATTAGCTTCATGCTTCTCGTCTTCTCAAATAGTTTTGTGGCTATCTAAGTTGACTATTTTATTATTTGCATGTCATTGCATTAGGGTTGTTATTACACTAAACCGGAAGAATAAAGATTTATCAAATTCTGCCTCTTTGTTGCTTAGTAGAGGATGACGATTGGAACTGCTTAAGTTATTATTACTTAAGTTCTAACACAACAAAAACTTGATAATTGGGGTTTGTATTGAAAAGATTTCTCTATATTGATAACTTAGTTGAAGTTTGGCTTGAACATAATAACTTTCACCTTCTATGTTCTTTTTTGCGTTACAATTGAGAGAAACTATTTTTTGTTTTATGTTGCAATGCAAATTTTTATTATTTCGGTATTTAAAAAATATTGTCATATGATATTCTATGTTTTAAGTTGACATTTAAGATGCACTGACAGCTTGAATATTATTTCTATTATTCTTATGTTATGTATATGTATCTAACATTGGATTGTTTTTTATTTGCAGTTGCAGCTAGCATTATTTTAATTAATTTTTTTTTATTTGCAATTGCAGTTAGCATTATTTTAATTTAAATTTAATTTTTTTTTTTGCAATTGCAGCTAGCATTATTTTAATTTAAATTTTCTCTATTTAGTTTCATTGCCTATCTAGATCATTGCTGATATTTAAAAATTTATGCAGGTGAAAGATTTGGAGCTTTCATTAGCAAGCCAGTAGTTGGTGGTTTTTTTTTTGCAGCAATAGAATACATGAAGCAACTAATAAAGTATTTGTGTTTTGTCAAATTTCAATGGCAATATGGGAGGAACAGGCAAACCTTCTTAACTCTTTGAATAGATGAGAAAATAGGCTTGATTAGGTTTTTCCTTTCCCCAAATGATTGTATGTTTAGAAGGAATTGCATTCCAAGTTTAGTTCCAATGTTGTGATATTTAATTTCATTTGCCATACTTAATGACATACCCTTCAAATTACACAATGGTTATGCCTTGAACCTTTAAACTGATTAGGATAGTATACTTAATAGTTGGTGCTAACATTGGATTGTTTTTTATTTGCAGTTGCAACTAGCATTATTTTAATTAATTTTTTTTTATTTGCAATTGCAGTTAGCATTATTTTAATTTAAATTTAATTTTTTTTATTTGCTATTGCAGCTAGCATTATTTTAATTTAAATTTTCTCTATTTAGTTTCATTGCCTGTCTAGATCATTGCTGATATTTAAAAATTTATGCAGGTGAAAGATTTGGAGCTTTCATTGGCAAGCCAGTAGTTGGTGGTTTTTTATTTTTTCAGCAATAGAATACATGAAGCAACTAATAAAGTATTTGTGTTTTGTCAAATTTCAATGGCAATATGGAAGGAACAGGCAAACCTTCATAACTCTTTGAATAGATGAGAAAATAGGCTTGATTAGGTTTTTCCTTTCCCCAAATGATTGTATGTTTAGAAGGAATTGCATTCGAAGTTTAGTTCCAATGTTGTGATATTTCATTTCATTTGCCATACTTAATGACATACCCTTCAAATTACACAATGGTTATGCCTTGAACCTTTAAACTGATTAGGATAGTATACTTAATGGTTGATGCTAACATTGGATTGTTTTTTATTTGCAGTTGCAGCTAGCATTATTTTAATTAATTTTTTTTATTTGCAATTGCAGTTAGCATTATTTTAATTTAAATTTAATTTTTTTTTATTTGCAATTGCAGCTAGCATTATTTTAATTTAAATTTTCTCTATTTAGTTTCATTGCCTGTCTAGATCATTGCTGATATTTAAAAATTTATGCAGGTGAAAGATTTGGAGCTTTCATTAGCAAGCCAGTAGTTGGTGGTTTTTTTTTTTTTTGCAGCAGTAGAATACATGAAGCAACTAATAAAGTATTTGTATTTTGTCAAATTTCAATGGCAATATGGGAGGAACAGACAAACCTTCATAACTCTTTGAATAGATGAGAAAATAGGCTTGATTAGGTTTTTCCTTTCCCCAAATGATTGTACGTTTAGAAGGAATTGCATTCCAAGCTTAGTTCTAATGTTGTGATATTTCATTTCATTTGCCATACTTAATGGCATACCCTTCAAATTACACAATGGTTATGCCTTGAACCTTTAAACTGATTAGGATAGTATACTTAATGGTTGGTGCTAACATTGGATTGTTTTTTATTTGCAGTTGCAGCTAGCATTATTTTAATTAATTTTTTTTATTTGCAATTGCAGTTAGCATTATTTTAATTTAAATTTAATTTTTTTATTTGCAATTGCAGCTAGCATTATTTTAATTTAAATTTTCTCTATTTAGTTTCATTGCCTGTCTAGATCATTGCTGATATTTAAAAATTTATGCAGGTGTAAGATTTGGAGCTTTCATTAGCAAGCCAGTAGTTGGTGGTTTTTTTTTTTTTTTCAGCAGTGGAATACATGAAGCAACTAATAAAGTATTTGTGTTTTGTCAAATTTCAATGGCAATATGGGAGGAACTGGCAAACCTTCTTAACTCTTTGAATAGATGAGAAAATAGGCTTGATTAGGTTTTTCCTTTCCCCAAATGATTGTATGTTTAGAAGGAATTGCATTCCAAGTTTAGTTCCAATGTTGTGATATTTCATTTCATTTGCCATACTTAATGACATACCCTTCAAATTACACAATGGTTATGCCTTGAACCTTTAAACTGATTAGGATAGTATACTTAATGGTTGGTGCTAACATTGGATTGTTTTTTATTTGCAGTTGCAGCTAGCATTATTTTAATTAATTTTTTTTTATTTGCAATTGCAGTTAGCATTATTTTAATTTAGATTTAATTTTTTTTTTATTTGCAATTGCAACTAGCATTATTTTAATTTAAATTTTCTCTATTTAGTTTCATTGCCTGTCTAGATCATTGCTGATATTTAAAAATTTATGCAGGTGAAAGATTTGGAGCTTTCATTAGCAAGCCAGTAGTTGGTGGTTTTTTTTTTTCAGCAGTAGAATACATGAAGCAACTAATAAAGTATTTGTGTTTTGTCAAATTTCAATGGCAATATGGAAGGAACAGGCAAACCTTCATAACTTTTTGAATAGATGAGAAAATAGGCTTGATTAGGTTTTTCCTTTCCCCAAATGATTGTATGTTTAGAAGGAATTGCATTCCAAGTTTAGTTCCAATGTTGTGATATTCAATTTCATTTGCCATACTTAATGACATACCCTTCAAATTACACAATGGTTATGCCTTGAACCTTTAAACTGATTAGGATAGTATACTTAATGGTTGGTGCTAACATTGGATTGTTTTTTATTTGCAGTTGCAGCTAGCATTATTTTAATTAATTTTTTTTATTTGCAATTGCAGTTAGCATTATTTTAATTTAATTTTAATTTTTTTTTATTTGCAATTGCAGCTAGCATTATTTTAATTTAAATTTTCTCTATTTAGTTTCATTGCCTGTCTAGATCATTGCTAATATTTAAAAATTTATGCAGGTGAAAGATTTGGAGCTTTCATTAGCAAGCCAGTAGTTGGTGGTTTTTTTTTTTTCCCAGCAGTAGAATACATGAAGCAACTAATAAAGTATTTGTGTTTTGTCAAGTTTCAATGGCAATATGGGAGGAACAGGCAAACCTTGATAACTCTTTGAATAGATGAGAAAATAGGCTTGATTAGGTTTTTCCTTTCCCCAAATGATTGTATGTTTAGAAAGAATTGCATTCCAAGTTTAGTTCCAATGTTGTGATATTTCATTTCATTTGCCATACTTAATGACATACCCTTCAAATTACACAATGGTTATGCCTTGAACCTTTAAACTGATTAGGATAGTATACATAATGGTTGGTACTAAATTGACATAGAAGGCATGCAATTTAGGTTATTATATTTAGGTTGACAGTGTCAATTTGCGATTTTTATCCTTTCAATCATCTTACAAATATATCTCCTTTATTTTTGTATTGCAGCCATACATTCCTTAAAACTTTCACTTACCAGTTTTTATTTTTTAATTTAGGTTAATATTTTTTTCTTGTCCTTCAATCTATCCAGGTCCATCGAATGGAACAAGTGTCCATCATTTCCGCTTGTTAGTGCTAGATTATTTTGTCCAAAATAATTCGTAAACTTTTTATAAAAATAATGTTTGTTTTTTTAGGATAAATTTCATATTGTCTCTAAACTTAAGATGTTTTCATAGCACTCTTCTTGAACTTTAATTTGTCCTAACTTTAATTTAAATAATAATAAAATCTTTTTTTCATGTTACCATATGGCATGAAAAAAATAAAAAAATTATTTTCTCAGCTCCATCATTATTCTCTCACCCAACCTTATTTCTCTTTCTTTTACTGTCTTTCTTTCTATTCTCTCTCCTCTAGCTGTCTCTGTTGTAATTTTTTTTTCCTCTATGTTTTGCTCTCCACATTTCCTTGAGTTTTATAGAGATTTGGTGGAAAAGGAGGAAAGTGTAGATGGCAGTGGTTTGGAATTTCTTCAGGAGGCAAACATCGAGAAGAAAACTTGATATACTTGTTTAATTAACTTTGATATTAAATTTAAATATTTTTTTAAATCATTGAAAATAAAAAAAGTATCTCTACTATATTCTATTTTTCAACGGCAACTTTTTCTTTTTCCGTTTTAGTTTGAATATTTAAAAAAATTATGGAGTTAATTTATTTTTTTTATTTGACAATTTCTATAGGTTATATTATGTAATACAAAAAAATAAAAATTTTAATTTAATAGTGTTAAAACTATTTTAAAATGATTGGTTCATAGCTTCTGTGCAGGACTCAATTTGAATTTGAGTAAAACTAAAGTCTCTATTATCTGTAATTGTATAGGTTATCACAAATAAAAAAAAAAAATAGATCTCTCTCTTCACATCTCTTATAATTTCACATTTCTAATAGAAATTCAATAAATTTCAAATATTTACACTTACAATAATTTATTTACACCAACCACATCATGTAATGCCCTAAAGATTTAAGAAATATATAATTTATTTAATTTTTTATTTTATTTTTTAAATATTTGTTGAGATTTATTGTAAACTTTAAAATTTAAATTTTTACTATTGAATTTGAGTGTATTTAGTGTAATACTATTTATTTGTATTTTGAAAAAATAAATTGAAAAAATTATATTTTCTACATATTGCCACCAATTATTTTAATTTTTTCCTTCAAATTACAAATAAATAATATTACACTAAATATACTCAAATTCAAAAGTGAAAATTTAAATTTTTAACTTTAAAATAATTCTCAAAATGCATTCAAAATATTAAATAATCAAATTAATAAATTATATATTTCATAAATTTCTAAGACTATCATGAATACATTTTGAGATTTTGACCTGAGATTTATCTATATAATATATAAATGTATGAAGAGGGGAACATTAATTTTAACCAAATTGCCCTTCATTATTTTAGCATTTGCAATTATATTTTTTTAATATTTAATTTAATTTTAAAGTTTATATAAATTTAAAATTTTTAGGACTTAAAATTTAATTTCTATATAATTTTAGAGTTTCCAAAATTCTTAATTCTACTTGTATTTAAAGTCTACTTAATTAAATTTTATTGTAATATAATTTTAAATAAAATTTTATAAAAATACCTTCATGATTTATATTATTTACGAAAATAGGCAGGTATTTTATTTATATGAATCACTTTTTTAATGAATCCTAATAAAATTTTTATCTCTATCTTATAATTATTTATGTAAAATTGTTTTAATATAATTATATTTGAATTTACATAGAAGAACAAGAAAAGAATTAATTTTTATTAGCCAAACATGTGAATTCTTTTTTAATGTTTTTGAAATTTTCATTTTATTTAACTTCTTATAAGTTCATTAAAAAATGGGGACAAGCTTTGACCAAAATTGCACCTTCATTACTTTTAGTATTTGCAATTATATTTTTTAATATTTAATTTAATTTTAGAGTTTATATAAATATAAAATTCTTAATCCTACGTGCATTTAAAGTTTACTTAATTAAATTTTATTATAATATATTTTTAAATAAAATTTTATAAAAATACCTTCATGATTTATATTATTTATAAAAAGAGGAAGGTATTTCATTTATATGAATTGCTTTTTTAATGAATCCTAATAAATTTTTATCTCTATCTTGTAATTATTTATGTAAAATTATTTTAATATAATTATATTTGAATTTACATAGAAGAACAAGAAAATAAATTAATTTTGATCAATCAAACATATAAATTCCTTTATTAATATTTTTAAAATTTTCATTTAATTTAATTTCTTATAAATTCATTAAAAAGGGGGAGAACATTAGCTTTGACCAAATTGCCCTTCATTATTTTTAGTATTTACAATTATATTTTTTAATATTTAATTTAACTTTTGAGTTTATATAAATTTAAAATTGTTAGGACTTAAAATTTAATTTCTATACAATTTTAGAGTTTATATATATCTAAAATTTTTAATCCTACTTGTATTTAAAGTCTACTTAATTAAATTTTATTATAATATATTTTTAAATAAAATTTTATAAAAATACCTTCATGATTTATATTATTTACAAAAAGAGGAAGGTATTTTATTTATATGAATTGCTTTTTTAATGAATCCTATTAAATTTTTATTTCTATCTTATAATTATTTATGTAAAATTATTTTAATATAATTATATTTGAGTTTACATAGAAGAACAAGAAAGAAATTAATTTTGATCAATCAAACATATAAATTCCTTTATTAATATTTTTAAAATTTTCATTTAATTTAATTTCTTATAAATTCATTAAAAGGGGGGAGAACATTAGCTTTGACCAAATTGCCCGTCATTATTTTTAGTATTTACAATTATATTTTTTAATATTTAATTTAATTTTTGAGTTTATATAAATTTAAAATTATTAGAACTTAAAATTTAATTTCTATACAATTTTAGAGTTTAAATAAATCTAAAATTTTTAATCCTACTTGTATTTAAAGTCTACTTAATTAAATTTTATTATAATATATTTTTAAATAAAGGTTTATAAAAATACCTTCATGATTTATATTATTTACAAAAAGAGGAAGGTATTTTATTTATATGAATTGCTTTTTTAATGAATCCTATTAAATTTTTATTTCTATCTTATAATTATTTATGTAAAATTATTTTAATATAATTATATTTGAGTTTACATAGAAGAACAAGAAAGAAATTAATTTTGATCAATCAAACATATAAATTCCTTTATTAATATTTTTGAAATTTTCATTTAATTTAATTTCTTATAAATTCATTAAAAAGGGGGGAGAACATTAGCTTTGACCAAATTGCCCTTCATTATTTTTAGTATTTACAATTATATTTTTTAATATTTAATTTAATTTTTGAGTTTATATAAATTTAAAATTCTTAGGGCTTAAAATTTAATTTCTATACAATTTTAGAGTTTATATAAATCTAAAATTTTTAATCCTACTTGTATTTAAAGTCTACTTAATTAAATTTTATTATAATATATTTTTAAATAAAATTTTATAAAAATACCTTCATGATTTATATTGTTTACAAAAAGAGGAAGGTATTTTATTTATATGAATTGCTTTTTTAATGAATCCTAATAAATTTTTATCTCTATCTTATAATTATTTATGTAAAATTATTTTAATATAATTATATTTGAATTTACATAGAAGAACAAGAAAAGAAATTAATTTTGATCAATCAAACATATAAATTCCTTTATTAATATTTTTGAAATTTTCATTTAATATAATTTCTTATAAATTCATTAAAAAGGGGGGGGGGGAGGGGAGAGAACATTAGCTTTGACCAAATTGCCCTTCATTATTTTTAGTATTTACAATTATATTTTTTTATATTTAATTTAATTTTTGAGTTTATATAAATTAAAAATTCGTAGGACTTAAAATTTAATTTCTATACAATTTGAAAATTTATATAAATCTAAAAGTCTTAATCCTACTTGTATTTAAAGTCTACTTAATTAAATTTCATTATAATATAATTTTAAATAAAATTTTCTAAAAATACGTTCATGAATTATATTATTTAAAAAAATAGGAAGGTATATAATTTATATGAATCACTTTTTTAATGAATTCTAATAAATTTTAATCTCTATATTATAATTATTTATATGAAATTATTTTAATATAATTATATTTGAATTTACATAGAAAAACAAGAAAAGAAATTAGTTTTTATCAACTAAACATATAAATTCTTTTATTAATATTTTTGAAATTTTTATTTAATTTTAATTTCTCATAAGTTCATTAGAAAAATATTTTATGCAAAATAATTTTATATTTTTATTAATTTTAGATATATTTCTAAAATTCTTAATTATTATATTAATATATAAATTAGTTCATATATATATATATATATATTTATTTATTTATTTATTTATATAACAACAAACAAAAGAATCCATATTCATTGATTTATAAAAAATATTTAATTAGTATGTAATATATAATAAAATTATATGAATAAAAAATTTTTAAATAACATATAATTATGTACAAAATATAAAAAAAATAATATATATATATATATATATATATATATATATGAGGAAAAACCTTTAAATAGATAAACATATATTATTTAAAGTTAATATTTATTAAGTTTGAATTTAATTATAAAATAATATAATTAATACGATAATTGTTATTTGTAATACTATTTTTTTATTTTAAAATGATACATTATTTAAAAATTTTAATGCTTGTACATATAAAAATATATATTTTTCAAATTTTTAATACTATAACGCTATCCTAACTTGGTAAATAGTGAATAAGTATAAAAATAATTAGAAATCACACTTTAAATATAGAATTATTATTTTAATGTAATAAGTTTATATTTAAATATAAATTTAAATTGATAATTTGATTTTAAAAAAGTCACAATTTTTATATAAATACAAACATTACATCATTTAATAGAATTTTTATTTATTTGGATTTAACAACTTCCTTTATTGAAATTTGAAGTTTACTCCTAGAAAAATAATTATAAAAAAAATTTAACTTAAAAATATATTATAAGTTAGTTTGGCAAAATATTTTACTGTAAGTAGAATAATTGTCTATATGTTTTTTACTATAATCATTTCAATTAAAAATAATAATATATTAACTTCAATATTTTTTTATTCTATTAGCATTGATTTTTTATTTTTTATACAAAAAGAACATTTTAGTTATTAATTTATTATTTATAAATAATTTATTAGCATTAATATGTTTTTCAATCTTAGTTTTAATGTTTTTCTCCATGTCATAAAAAAATATAAAATTATGTAAAATATTATATATCAAATAAAAATTAATAATATTGATACTTATTTATATGGGCGTACATAATTAATTTTGTCAAACAAAATTAAAAAATCAAATTGAAAATAACTAGGAATAAAAAAATCAACATTATATGAAATTATATCAAATTGATTTTATTTTACTATTATGTGTATAAACTCCTAAATAGTATTGAAAAAAATTTATATTTTCTACGTTAATTATATATGTTTTATAAAAATTATAAAATGGTAAAAACTAATTAGTCTTGATAAACTCAACCCTTATGAACTAACAAAATAATAAATAGTTAAATTTATATATTTATAAAACACTTACAATTATAAAATTATATTATAATAATAAATTTTTTATTATAAATTTCACCTATGCAATTTCTTATTTTCATTGATATACTTTCATTTTCATTAACTAAATCTGAAAATGGTAAATGAATATGCAATATAAATATCACAAAAAATGAAAAATTATTATATTATTATAATAATAATTAATATATTATAATAATATTATATTATATAAAAATTAATAAAAAATAATATGTAAAGATATTAAATTACAAGTACATACAATAAGCATAGAAAACGTGCAATGCACGTTTAAAAAAAAAAAAGTATTTGTAAGCCTTCAATTATAGGTAATAGAAACTTAAGGTTTACTCAAATTGAAATTAAGGGAGTTTTTAGTTTTAAAATAGAAATTAAAGTTGAGTGTCAACACTGAAAAAATACCTATAGTGAGGACTGAAAAATTAATATATGTTTGACTTAGAAACTTGCTATAGATGGTCATAGTAACTTTGATGATACTCAAATTGAAGTTGAATGAGTTTTAAGAAAAAAAAATTAAGTTGAGTGACTTTTATGAAATAGCTCATGAAATTGAGTGATCTCAAGTGATAATTACCCAGATGTAGGGAGGTGTCATGAGAGGAGAGAGCTGAGAGAATATAATTGTTTTATTATTCAACGATAACTTGTAAATGTTTATTAAAGGTGAAAGGGCTTTTATTGTTATTTGAAATAAAATTGGGAGGGTTTAATGTCATAAATTAAAGTTTAAGGATGGTATTATTATAACACTTTAAATTCAGAGATAACATGTGAAATTTATCATTATTCATTATCATCCCAAAATAATATTTTAAACACCACTTGATCCTTTAGGTGAAAGAAGTCATTCGATGAAACAAAAAAATAATGCAAGACCACATAAACAAGAATGAACAATAGATCTTAAATATAGAAAAATTCTTATAATTTTGTAATTGGACAATAAAATAGTAAATTCCTTTGAATTTTCTTTTTTTTTTTTAAAAAAAAATCTTTAGATTTTTGGCCCTTCATGCTCGAAGTATTTTTCCCTATCATCAAACATTTAGATCATTAAATATTGCAAGAGATGAACTCTAACAATATGTATTTTCATCCAGGTCTATAACATCACATTTTTCTTTATATATATCTATCACTACAACAAAAAAAAAAAAATTCAGATTAGCAACCAACTGAATCGGTTGCTGATCCATAAAAATTGGTTGCTTAATTGATTTAGCAAGCAATTTAGTAACTGATTTAATTAATTACAATTCGGCTACTTGCAAATAGCAACCAACAATCAAATCGGTTGATAAATTAATTAAATTAAAAAAAATAGTAAAAAAACTATCGGTTGCTAATAGTAACCGAAACATAATTGGTTGCAAAAATTTTAGTTTCTTGAATTTTGTAATTTTACAACCATTTTGTAAATCATTGCTATTTGCAATTGATTTAGAAATTGAAAAATCGATTGCTAATTTACAGAAATTAAATTTCTAAATTACAAATAAAAATTCAAATAAATAAAATTTTCAAAAAATTATTAATGAATAATTTGTACTAAAAATTAATATAAAAATATCATAAAAAATTACAAATAATAACAATTAAGAAAAAATACTAACAAAAAAATTAAATATAAAACGATATTTATAACACAAATTACTAAAACAATTGCCATATATATATATAACAAAAAAATTACTAAAAATTAATACTATAAATAATTTACTAACAAAAAATAAATTTGTACAAAAATTTTTATTTTATGTCAAAGAAAAAAAATTTAAATGAAAAAGATGAAGAAAAGGAAAGAAATTGAGTAGTAGAGAAAGAAATTGAGTTGTGGTTTATATAAGCGAATTAGCAATCAATTTTCAATTGCTAATTTCTTTTAAAAATTGAGCGAGAATTTTTTTATGCAAAGTTTTACAATTGATTCGCAATTGATTACAAAAATTAACAATCAATTCACAAATCAGTTACAAATAAAAAAAAAAACAAAAAAATAGATCAAAATTTTTAGGAGGAAAATTTTACAACCAATTCGCAATTAATAGCAAAATTAATTGCTAATAGCAATCATTTCAATTGGTTATAAAAATCAATTACTGTTAGCAATTAATTTACAAATCGACTGCAAATAAAAAAAAATGTCTTAATGTCTTTTTTTTTTATCAAACAGTTACATCAATCAACTTTTGACAAGTATTTCCACCATTAATTAACAATGGACATAATTAAAAAAGTAAATTTTATTTGAAAATATAAAATATTCAAAATTTCATTTTAAAAGTAAAATTAGTTTTATTAGATAAGACCTAATTGAATTTAAAATATTATTTTAACTTATCCTTTTTAATTACAAATTTAATTATTAGTATTAGATAATAGTTAACTTAATAATTTTATTCTAATAATTATTGGTGTTGGATTAAAAAAATACATTTATCCAAAAGATAAGGTAATAAAAGTAGAATTGTCCATGAGAATTCTATTGACGTCACTTATCACCCAGTGGCGAGGTTAATGATGCCAATGTTTAAAATTTTAATAAAATTTAATTTACATTTAACGTAATTAATTAAAATTTTAATATTAACAAAATTTTAATCTGATTTTAAAAATATAAAAATAAATATTAAATTATATTATTAAAATAAAATAAAAAAATAGATCACACAATGTGCAGGTAAAAAGGCTAGTTAGAATTGAAATATAAATATTACCTGTTAGCCTCCCATTTCTTTAAAATTGACTCTACCTCGATTTACATTGCTTTCCAAATCTTTCATCACACTCCTTGAACTTGCATTTTCAATTCAATCAAACGCCTGGCGAAATGGGTAAAGCATTTTATAAGAACTTATTGCATAATATATTCTGAATTTTTCTATTTTCTTATTTCAATGCCTGGCTCATTTTATTTCATTTCATTACCTTTGACAACAATCCTTAGGAGATACTTGGCTCAGCTGTTGGATGCAGCTAGGGATGACAATAGCAGTTAGGGATGCAACAAGTAGGGTATCCTTAAAAATCACCCTATTCGAACTCGAATTCAATTAACATTCTTAAAACCTAAACTCATTATTCTCAATTACCTGAACCCGTCCCAAACCCTATTATTATTATCCAAAAAGTACTCAAATCCGTTTAATTGTATATATTTTAATTAATAATTTACATTCCATAAAATATTTATATTCTATTTTATTTAAAATAAAAAATATATAAAAACTTATAAATATTATTATAAAAAACATATATTTTTTATTTAATTAATCATTTATATAAATGGGTTTGAGCAACGAATATCCAACATATAAAACCTGAACCCAACATAAACCCATAATAGGTATTATTCCTCAAACCTAAACCATCCCAAACCCAATTACATACAACCCATACCCATCCTATTAGGATTTTGTCAGGTTGAGTACCAACAAAAATCCGACTAATTGCCATCCCTAGATGCAACTACCATCATAGGTATCTAAATAATTGAACCAAATTATTATAATAGGTATTATTCCTCAAACCTAAAACCATCCCAAACCCAATTACATACAACCCAAACCCATCCTATTAGGATTTTGTCAGGTCGAGTACCCATAAAAATCCGATCAATTGCCATCCCTAGATGCAGCTACCATCATAGGTATCTAAATAATTGAACCAAATTATTTGATAAATCCTGCAAAAAGGTAACTAATAGCTGATAGAACACCTATCACCCATCAGTTAGCTTTTCTATCAGCTCTATAATATGGGCTATTCATGAACTATTATGACCTTAATCCTAATCCAAAAAGTAATTCACCCTTATTAGCTCAAAAATAATATAAATGGTGTGGGCTTCTTTTTCTTGTACATTTTGCATTGTAATCATGTTATTGTAAGCATATTGTAATGCTATTAATGGTGAAAAGCCCATCCCACCCCCTGAACTTTCAACCAAAAGTCCATTTGCCTCTTTAATTTAAAAAAGTAAACCAATTGAATACAATTTTGTCTAGTCAACATGCGAGTGTGGATCACACATCGAAGCACATGTTATTTAATGTTATTGAATAGAAGTATGCAGACGTGGAATTTCTTTTTTTTTTTTTTAAATAATGGCCAGTTTCTCTCTCTTAGGATTTAAAATGGAGAGCAAAATCGTTGAAATTGCCAGTTCTTTATTCAGCTTCAATCAATCTGCTCCCATTTTTTTTATTTGCTCTTCCTGTTGCTTCAAACCTAGATAACACAAATATCGTTGCTTCAAATCAAGGCCATTCTTCAATTAATGGCAACACGAATTTGCCCTTTGCTTCAAATCTAGGTAATCAATTTGAATTGCTCTTTTTGTTGTTTATTCCCATTGTTTTATTGAAGAAAAATGGATAATTCGCCAAATGATTACGCTTCCCCTTATGCCACTGTGGCTCCGTTGTTGTGCTAAGGGCTTTATGGACTAAAAAAAAAAAAAATAGGAAGGAGGTTTTTTTCGTGTAGACTATATGGGTTAAGTGAATGGCACATCATATAGACAGTATCTCAGCTTAGGAGTATATAATAATAACATATCTAAACTTTAATTTGTAGCACAAAACCTCTAATCTTTAATTAAGCACTATAAAACCCTCGTTGTGATATTCAGTAGCTAATTTCTAAGTTATTTTTATTGACAAGACACTCGTCACATTAAAAATTATATTTTCTTTCTGTTAATTTAACACTTATCAGGAAAAAAAATTTAATTTTGTTCTCTATTTGCCCATAGTTTTAACAATTCAAATTGCATATATCGACACTTTAATAACCCAAATCCTATTTATATGAAACTAAAAAATCCATGAAAATATAAATTTTCAATTTGATAAATGTTACGTCAACATAAATAATCTAGAAGCAAGTTACTGAAGGTCACAAGGGAGTTTTATATTACTTAAATTAAAAATCAGATGGTTTTCTGTTACAAATTGGAGTTTAGTACCTTACTGTTAAATACTTCTAAGTTGAGGTACCATTTATATAATTTACGTGATAAGTGAATCTTATTTGCCTTTTGGTTCAATTTATTTTATTGTTTGCTGATGGATTGAGAAATATTTGGGGGCGACTTCTATGGGATGAAGGGCTTGTAATTTCTTCCAATAGTTGGACCCCTTTATTCATAATCATGCCAAGCATGTCATAGTGGGATTCTTACAGAGGCTGAAAGAAAATGAGGAAGAAAAGAGGAGGTGCAAAGCTTCAATGTTGAAGTGGTTGTTTGTGGTTATCTATATTTTTGTAATATGCAAGATAAAATTCAATCTTAGTAGCTATTAGGACTTGAAATGTGGTATTTGAACTTGATAGCTTGAATTTGGTTGGCAGAATTTAGTGTTAGTGTATGTAATTCAAATTAGCTAACTGATGTAAAGTAACTTATGTAAAGGTGCATATGCACCTATTTTGTCTAGATGAATGAAAGAATCTTATTGTTCATAAATGCACCTATTTTGTAAAGCTACTGTCACGACCCAATCCCACAGGCCGGACCGACACTAGAACCTAGGCTGGCATAAAGGTCTCAAGGCCAGTAATAAGACTTACTATTCTCAAATTCATAATTAGTTTCAAAACTAAGGCCCAACATATAAAATAAAATAAAGAAAAATAAAATATTACATTTTTAATTCGGGTCAACCCAACTCGATAACCATTAAAAGCTAAAGCCATGGGAGCCTAGCTCAACCCTGATACCATCATTTACAAATGTTTAAATATCACAAAAATTTTCTTTTATTAACACTAAAAAACTTAATTAACATAGTACCTTACAAGATTAATATTACTATTAACACATGCGGAGTCCTAGATTAAAAATTTCGAAGATAGTAATACAAATACCTAACTTATAATACCAGACAAGATTAACACTACTATTAACACATGCGGAGTCCTAGATTACAAATTTAGAAGATAGCAATACAAATACATAACTATTAATAAACCTGCGATTAAGGAACCAAGTATTTCTGAAAAAGAACTCCTTCTGTAGCCAGGAAAAATAGGGTGAACAGGAGTGAACATTCGACTCATAGAGTAAGATATTGATTTTAAAAATAATTTCTATAACTATCTAGCTCTAATACATCCCTAAGGATGAAATGCAACACCAATCAGCAATTTCAAGCAATATTCCCACAAAAAATAATTTGGAGCACTTACACACACCAATACATTACAATAGATATATACATATGGGAGTTTATCCCCTATACAACTCTCTTAATCCAAGGCCTACCAGCGAGATCAACTTGAGCCGGACTTTTGCTTAATAATCCAAATGCGGGGGTCAGTGATGTGTTAGCTATGAAATAGCTTCCGCAAGTGCACGGGTCACAGTAGTATAGTTTTAAAAAATAATATCGTTCCCACAGGGAATTGTGCTTAAATTAGAAATAAAATGATAAGCTAATTAGAATGGTAAAATTTAAAGATATTAAAAATAAAATTTAAAATTAAAATTGGTATTTGAGGAATTTAAACTAAATCAAACAATTAACTAAATTAATTAGACTAGATTACCAAAATTTAAATTGAAATTGCTAATTATGAAATTGGGAGGAATTAAATCTAAATTCAATAAAAATTAAAGTGATTCTAGAGATAGGGTTTTCAATATTGTTTGCATGTGGTTTATCCCCAATTTAGCCAAACACATGAGAATTGCAATTTTGAGGGAAATCAATTCTTAGTTCTTTGAAACCTTTTTCAAGCATTTCAAAGTTGGTATTCATCAAATCAAACCCTATTTTCACGGTATTTCAAACCTAACAAAAACCCAATTAAAGCTCTAATTGATTTTGGAAAGTCCCCTTAATCCTCTTAGCTTATCTCTAACACCAAGA
Source organism: Hevea brasiliensis (assembly GCF_030052815.1). Taxonomy (NCBI): domain Eukaryota; kingdom Viridiplantae; phylum Streptophyta; class Magnoliopsida; order Malpighiales; family Euphorbiaceae; genus Hevea; species Hevea brasiliensis. The sequence goes on along the minus strand of NC_079493.1, from coordinate 11,311,549 downwards.
AAACTAAGTTTATTGCAAGATTATCTATCCCAAACATTCACTTTTCAGTCCATCTGTCAAGGATTAAAACTTAACTTAATGAGGGCCCATTCATCAAGCAAGGCAACAAGCTCACAAGTAATAAATCAAAATGTAGCAAATCTCATTTAAATGACTAAATCAGTTCAAAAACCATAATACAAAGCAATATTTACAAACCCATCTCTAGAATCTCAAAGATCTACTCACAAATCATGGTTTCAAGACAAACCCAAGTATAGAAATGAAGAAATAATGAAAATCTAAGCTAAGGAACAGAAAAACCCAGTAAAATGATGAAGAATCTGCTGCTGGAGAGTTGCAGAAAACATCTTCTGCTGCTGCTGCAAAATGGTCTCACGTGCTCCTCTTCCTCTCCCTCTCTCTTGCAAAATCTCCCTCTTTTCCTCCTTGTGGAAAGAAAGAGATAAAGGAGCTTTTATATGGTTCAGAGGTCTGTCCTAGAATGGGTAAAAAGGCAGAAGATTCTAGAGAAAGTGATGTATTAAATCAGAGGGACAAAAATGCCACGTCAGCCATTTTCATTAAAACGACACAAGCTAAATCGGTTGTGTCGTGCCTTGTGTCTCAGGTTGTGAAACCTACTGGCCAACAAAAACTTCATATCTGACAATCGACATAACCTATGACACAAGCTGTGTCGCAGGTTGTGCAACTTTCAGTCTCTTTAATTCAACTTCAAAATTTTGCAATTCAACTTTAATTTCTTCCAAATGGCTACTCTAATTAAAATACACCAAAATTCTCCAAATCTAACCTACAAAACAAATAAATTTCAAAAGTTAAACTAAGAAGTGTAAAAAGGAAAAATTGAATAAATATATACTAATATCTACAATAATAGCTATGAACAAAGGTAAATTATGTGCAAAAATTATACCTAAATAATGATATAAAATGCATGCATCAAATTCCCCCACACTCAAACTCTTGCTTGTCCTCAAGCAAAATTTCATTAAAACTAACTTGGAAGGGAATAGAATCAGTCTTTAAAAATACAGAAATCACTAATCCAAACCACTAACTTACCTCTAGCCGCCAACATTCTAAGTTCCCACCAGCAAAGCACAAAGAATGAAGCAATCACCCTCAACAATCACAGAATAACTAAGAATTAACCAATCAACCCAAGCAATAAATACCAACCAGTTATAAGAGTCAATTGTGCCTAAACAAACCTAAATGAAATAGATAGCCAATGTGTCTCAAATAGATGGTGAGTAATGTATGGAGGATTATATTGCCAAACCCATATGCAAGCATAAAAGATCTAACTCCACTAATGTAACAAGCATTTTTCAAAGAATCATTAGGTCTTTTAAGGGTTGTAATGGGGTCAAATAAGGTAAAATTGTGGTTAACAAAGAAAGGGAATAAGGAAAACAAAATATGAGAATAATATTAATCATGAAACTCAAAGTGCATCCAATATTCTCTTTTTTTTTATAATAATTTTTTTTTCTTTTAAATCAAGAGAAAAGAAATTCACAATGAATCTCAAGTGCGATCACAATGATTATATAAAGGGACTACTTTTTATACTCTTTTCATGTCACACCCAAAATTACCTTGGGATATTTTGGTGACCCCTTTTTTTTTATGTGCACTTAATTGCTAAAATATTATTCTCATAAATAGGTGGTAGTGTTTAGGTTTTATGGCTAGGTAAATGATTTGGGTTCCAAAGAAATTAGGGAATTAAGGTTCAAGGGGGGTTTGCAATGGTTGAAATGAAATTAAGGTAGGTTAAGGCTAAATATGAGTTTAAAATATGAAGGAATGCCTAAATCATATTCTTATCAAATGCAAGTTAAAAATTTCGCTTTGAAAGATCTAAGATGTTTGTTCTAGGAATAGTGAGACAACAATGACCATTTTCTTCCTTAAAGGCTTATTCAGACACTCAAAAACTCAAAATAACTAATCAGAATCTGCATACCTAGATGAATATATTAATTTTCAGCTATTAAGTAAGAGAAAGAATAATGCTTAAGACTTTGTACCCAACTGGAAACTTTCATTCCACTAACCGTCTAAAGGCAAGTTAGATTGCTTGAATAAGCAACTTCTGGAATTCAAAGACTGGTTTAAAAAAAAAATCCAAAAATTTTAAATGAATAAATGAAATGCATGAATGTACAAATGTATAATCAACCTATATGCAACTAAGTATGCATAACTAAGTATATGTAGCTATATGTAGTGTATATAAGTGAATATGTACAAGTATGAATTAATGAATGAGTATGTCACTATATGCAAATGAAAAGGAAAAATAATTTTTGCAAAAAATTTACCCTCTTCCCCATACTCAGAATAGACATTGTCCTCAATGTTAAAAGATTGTAAGGAATGGGATAATTTGGTTATAAATTCAATGGGTTCTCTCAAACACTGTGCAGAAAATAGGTCCTCAATGTTAAAAGATTGCAAGGAATGGGATAATTTGGCTATAAATTCAATGGGTTCTTTCAAATACTGTGCAGAAAATAGGTGGCTAATATGTGCATAAAGAATGGATATGTAAGCCTAAAGTGGATAAGGGGTACCCTGTTTCATAAGTGGTAGCACAACTTGTGCTGAAAATAACACAAGCTGAGATAAGAATTGTTACCTCATTGAAGGTACAGCCAATTTAATTAAATAAAATTTGGACAGCTGCTGCACTCATTGCAAAAGAAACAGTGGAATGGAATTTATTAAAGCAATTAAACTCAAAAAGTTGAAATAGGGAGGTTAAGCTCAAAAATATAACCATGAGATATTCACTCATCAAGTGAAATTCCGAAGTAGCATATAAAAGCAAGTGAGCAAAGCACTAAAGATTCAAAAGAAAAATGTTCTTATGAGCAACTAAAAAAAAATATTGAATAAGCAAATGTTTCAAATAAAAGAAAAGCAACACAAGCAAAATATTAACTAAACAAGTTACTAAAAACACTAATTAATTAAGCAACTAAAATAAAGACATGAAATATGTAAAAGGAAACTAAAAGCTCATCAGTCATGAATGATAACTCCTTTGCCCTTGCCATCTGATGGAGATGGTGGTGCTTTTGGTGGTTGTTGTGGAGAAATGATGCTCAAAATGAATGCTTGGTTAGTTTCTATTTGCTCTAGCTTAGCTCGCATGGCTTTCAACTCGTCTTGCATTTTAGCACTTCTATCCAAATATATATCAGCTAAATCCCCTAATGTCTGAAAGAGACATCTGTCATCTAGCGAAAGGAGTAGATCTCATCACTGAGATTCTCCATGAATGTAAGAAGGGTTGCTATGGAGGGTCCAGAAGCTGTTGATGAAGCAGGTTGTGCAGCTGGAGGAGCCTGGCATGCAGGTTGTGCATAAGGCTGCTCAGTAGGTTGCTCAGATGGTGAAGAGGAGCTAATTGCAATAGGGGAGCCTGGTGGTGTTACTGCTGGTGCCGGAATCTCATAAAGCTGTGTAGCCTCATTTTTAATACATAATTTTTGGTTGGCCAAATGAGGTCCATCCAAATACAGCAAACCAGTTGTGATGGCAGCACACCTATGAACTTGAGGGTTAAAACCAAAATAATGTGCAATGGGTGTGACTAAACCTCCAAACACAATCTTACTAGTACCCCTAGTAGTTTGGAGGAGCACATGGCGGCAAAAGTAATAACCGGGTGAAACCTTTTTACCAGTTTTGGCACACCACAAAAAAAATAGGCCATACTGAAACATTGTGCCAACACTTGCTCCTCTTCCTAAAATTGCGTTTGCAATTAATCTTTGAAGCAATCGCAAGGAGTGACTCTCAATTTTAGAGGCCTTACTGTGCCCAGGATTGAAAACACCTGCTAAGGGTGCTATTTGCTGCCAGAATTCATGCCCATTATAGTCCCTTATACTTGTAGGCACTTTAATCAAACCATCAGTGGGGAACCCGAATATATGATGAAAGTCATCCATGGACAGTACCCTATCTTGACCTAGGCATCTAAAGTTGATTGTCAAGTTATTATCCAATTCATATTTATGCTTACTAGTAGACAGGGAGGCCATAAATTCTTGCACTAGAGTGGGGTAAACCAATTCCTGTTTACGAACAAATCTCACCCAACCCAAAGCATCCAACAAATTATGCATTTCATTATATTTATTCAAAGACTTAAGTGTAAACACATCCAAATACTGAGTTTGAACAATTTCTCTAGTTTCAATTATTGTCTTATTTTTCTTCATTTCGGCAGTAGGCAACATCCATTGTCTGGCAGTAGGTACATATGAAGGAATAGTGGGATTACCTAAAGATTTCCCTGGGCGATTTACCGCTGATCTCGGGATTCCAATGCGAACACCAGGTACAATAGAAGTAGGCGGTTGGACTGGTTGAGGCTGGGTGGGCTGTTCGAATTTCTTTCTCTTTATGCCGCTTGTGGTTTTGTGTGGCTTAATACTCTTGGCTTTCTTCTTCTTGTATGTAGCAATGGGAGCATCACCAGAATGGGTTGCCTGCGAGTCAGTATGTTGGGTGGGTGGAGGTTGTGGCATAGGGTGTGAGGAGTGGGGAGGAGAGTTTTCAAAGGAGAGAGAGGAATCGGTCATGGTGAAAATGGAAGAGAGGGAGCAAAAAAAATGAACGAAGAAGAAGAAGAATACGAAGGAGTAGAAAAAGAAGAAAAATGTGGTTGTGGATCGTGGGTGGCGGAGGTTGCGGCGTGAAGGAAGGAGCGGCGTGGGTTGTGTCGGGGGTTATCGCGAGAGAAAGAGGGAGGTAGTGGGGTATCGGGTATGGGTTCGGGTTAGGGAGTAAAAGTGAGGGGTTTTGGATATGGGTATGGGCTTTGGGCTTTGGTAATTAGGTATAGGCTATTGGTAAAAAGAAAAATGATGACGGGGTTTGGGTATGGGTTTAGTTAAATGGGCTACGGGCCATGGGTTTGGTTTAGTTAGTTAGTTTTTTTTTTTAAATCAAAATGTGTTAGTGGGCTTTTTGGGCATGGGGTTGGTCGCGGGCCCATTCTGGTGAATTGGGTTGTCAACCTGCAAAACAAAATAAACGACACAAGTTAGAACACAAGGATGGAGGTTTTGCCGAAAGTTGTGAAATCTTCTGCCCAAATTGTGCTCAGTGAACACAAGTTACGACACAACCAAAATTGATTGTGCCGGAAGTTGTGAAATTCTCTGCCCAAATTGTGCCCAGTGAACACAAGCTACGACACAACCAAAATTAATTATGCCAGAAGTTGTGAAATCTGCTGCCCAAATTTGACAAAATTGTACAGTACCTGAAAAATTGAAACAAATTAGATTTCAAGTGATTAGACATTCATAACATGAATTCTAAATGCTCAACCTGCTATGTTCATCAAATACTCATAAAAAAAAAATTTCAAAGCACCAATTCACACATCCACATTCAAATAATTTTCTTTTTAAACCAAGATGACAAAGTTTGGAAAAAAACTTCCTCTAAAAATTAACAAAAAGGGCAATGAGTCCTGCAAAATCCACCAGCAAATAATCAATAATAGAAAGATGAAAAGTATAAGTGAACAAATTTAAAACTGAAATTTAAAACTAGAACTAAAACAAAATGACTAATGCTCATTTGCTTACAATGAAATGTATCCCATCTGCATAAGAAAATTAGAACAATGTCAAACTCTGAATAAAGGGTATAGAAAAACTTAAAACAAATATATGAAATAAATAAAGAATCAATGAAAAATTGTGGGTTATGCCCAGAAATGCTGAGTTTAGGTCTTTAGCTTGACCTTACTCAATCAAAATTTTATGGAGAATGAGAGAGATAGCAGGTTGCTATCTTCTCAATTGGCTCACCAATTGAATAATGCCTCAACCTTTGCCCATTTACCTTGAAATTACCAGATTTTTCACCAAAAATTTCCACAGCACCATGAGGGAAAACTTTTACAACTTTAAATGGATCTGACCACCTTAAATTTAATTTTCCTGGAAAAAATTTCAACCTTCAATTAAATAAGAGCACAAAATCTCCTTCTTTAAAGTCTTTTTTCTTGATATGCTTATCATGCCATTTTTTCGTTCTTTCTTTATAGATCCTAGCATTTTCATAAGCATCAAGTTTTAATTCTTCTAACTCATCAAATTGCAAAAATCTTTTGTGTCCAGCAGCTTGTAATTTTAGGATTTCCTTTTTCACAACATCCTTCATTGTAGGATTTAATCTTCTTTGGTGTTCAATAAAATGTCTACTATTTGACTCTAGGAAAATCCTATGCATACAGATTGTTGGAGTAATTCCCTTTATATCATCAATTGCCTAACCCAAAACTCTCCTATATTCTCTCAAAACTCTCAACAATTTTTCAATCTCAATATCAGTAAAAAAATGCATTAATTATAACAGGATATGTTCCATTGGGTCCAAGAAAAGCATACCTGAGGTTGGAAGGAAGAGGTTTTAAGATCTGCCTTTGGGGCATCCTCTACCTTTAATGATGGTGGTTTAATCTCCAAAGTTTGCACTTCTTTAAGCTGAAAAATTGTGGCTTCAGGATGTGGTGGAGAGCTCTCCAAGTGTTGTGGAAAAGCACCTATGTTATGATTGTCATCATCAATGCTCCCACCATGGACTAAGCAATTTTCAAGAGGGTCTTGTGGATAGTTTTTTCTGAAATGCTCTTGAACAGTCTGATCAATGATGTCTACCCGCAAACAAGGCTTAACTTCTTCATGTTTCCTTTTCATGGCTGGATTGATGTTGAATATCATTTGATCATCTCCCACTCTAAGTGTCAATTTCTCACCCTTTACATCAATTAATGCACCAGCTGTTGCCAAAAAGGGTCTTCCTAATAAGATAGGAATTTTTGTGTCTTCTTCCATATCTAAAATGACAAAGTCCATCGAAATGTAGAATTTTCCAACCTTGATAGGCACATTTTCTAGAATGCCTTCTGGATACTTAATTGAACGGTCAGCCAATGAAAGATACATGTTTGTGGGCTTTAACTCTCCCATATTCAACTTCTCATATATTGAAAGTGGCATTAGGCTGACACTAGCTCCAAGGTCACATAAGGCATTTGCCACACAATTATCACCTATATGACAAGGAACGGGAAATGCACCTGGATCTTTGAGTTTGGGAGGTAACTTCTTCTAAATTATAGCACTGCATTGCTCTCCCAAGTTGATGATATCATAATCATCTAGCCTTCTTTTGTTGGTAAGAATCTCCTTAAAAAACTTGGCATAACTTAGCATTTGGGATAGTGCCTCAATGAATGGCACATTGATATACAACTTCTTTAGCACTTCAAGGAATTTGCCAAATTGTTTGTCTAGCTTATGCTTGATGAATCTTTGAGGGTAGGGAAGGGTGGGCTTGTAAGGCTCAGGTGGGATGTATGGTTTCTCTCCCTCATTTTGCTCACTTTTGCTTTCTTCTTCTTTTTCATTTTTCTTGCTCTCAACTGAATTTTCTTCTTTTGTGCTCTCTTTTTCTTCTCTCTTGTTTTCACTCTCTTGACTAACTTTCTTACCACTTCTCAAGGTCACAACCTTACATTGTTCATGAGGGTTTTGTGGTTGGCTAGGTAGTTTTCCATAGGATTTGCTTCCTGATGAGCTTGCTTGTTGAGCCAATTGAGTCTCCAACATACGATTGTGGGCTTGTAATTGATCCATGGTTTGTCTCATATGTTGTATTTCTTCCTCCAATTTGCTATTCATCTTGCTTTGTTCAGCAAAAAATTTTTCCATCATGCTTTCCAAGGTTGGCTTCGATTCATGAGGTGGAAGGGATTGTTGTGCTCTTGCTTGATATCCAGGTTGTGGCTGCCTTGTGGGCTGAAATTGAGGCTGAAACTGAGGCCTATTCTGCTTCATATACTGTTGGTTATGAGCATAATTTGAGCTTTGACCTTGTTGAGCAAAAGTTGCTTGTGGCATCCATGTTGAGTTGTTCACATTAGAGTAAGAATTTCCCATTGGTTTTTGTTGATAACCTCTTGCATAAGCAGCTTGTTCTTGCAAAGAATCATCACCATAAGAAGAGTAATTAACTCCACAACTTTGGGTTCTATCTGCGTAGGCAACTTGTTGCATAGTTGTAGGAGTTGAGGTTGTTGCCTTTGTGTAAATGTGACACCCCTTACCCGTATACAGCGTAGCCGAGCAAGTTATGCCACTCAGTGTGCCGGAGCACCAATTCATATTTTAATTACAATTTATCCCTTTTAATTCATTTATTTATAATTTTTGATAAATCTGAATTTTTTCGAAATTTTTATAGAAAATCCGGCAGAGTGCCGGCTGTAAATTGGAAAAACAGTTCTTCTGAACCTGTTTAAAAACACTTCCAATATAATTTCCAAATCCAAACTCCATTATACACATTTCAAGTCAATCTCAAAATCTCAATCTCAAATCACAACACTATTTTCAGAAATTTTTCTTTTCACTTCATTACTGGAAGCACATTCATAAATATTTCTCAACATAATATACAGAAAATTTCAATAATATGAAATTTCATATATTTACATCATCAAATAATTTCAAGAGTTTATAGTTACAATCCCAAAACTAATACAAAATACAAAATGCTATCCAAAATCCTAATGTCCTACTATATGCACTGCAGAGGTGAGGTGACTCTGGACTCCGGATGCAGCTCTGAATGCTCACCCCGTCTCGATGTCACTGGCTCCCTGCCTAGGTCTCGATACTGCGTGTGGCAAAAGCGACGCGATAATCAATTCTGCTTAGTGGTGACAATATAAAATAAAATAAAATAAAATAACTAAAATAAAATAATATGCAGAATGTATAATTTCATTTTTGGGTGGACTTAATTTCTGATATTTATTGTAGTATTAGTCAATTAAAATTTGGTAAGGTTTATTATCATTGCCCGAGTAACCCATACTAGTTGACTGGACTGGATAAACGGGTAAACTGACACTGGGTACTAAGTACCTCAGACCATCACACCATCGGTCACATTGTGTCTCCCGGTGTGCAACAGAACAACTAATAAGCTGTAAACATTATCAGGGATAAAACTCGAATGGAAAACTCAAATAACATAGCCAAAGGCTATTATGTCACAGAATGGCATGAGAAGCCATGAAACACAGAATGGCATGAAGTCATATGCAGTACTGCTAACAGAACCCTATTGGCATGCCAACCTATCCAAACCAATCTTGCTAGGTATACTAGGGCATTTTACACTTTTAAGTTTCATAATTTTTGAAATTTAAGTTTTAGTGTTACTATTATATTCATTAGTCAACAAAAATGTTGACTTTTGCATAAGCAATAGGTACATTGGTTCTAATACTCCCAACATACTACATTTTGCATTTTAAATTTGTTGGTATTGATTGCCAATACCATTTCTAAACTTAATGTTAATTGGACAGAATTTTCAGTTTTTATGCTTTGTTTTTACTGTTCCATTAGTCATTTTTGCAGTAGGAATTTGGCAAAATAATCAACATGAAAGTTATTCCTTATTTTGTCTAGTTGCATTTCCTTTTTTGAATCACTCCATTTGGAGTTTTGTACCTCTAGTTATGGCCCAAAAACCATAACTGGCCGGATTAAAATTTTGTCCAGAATTTTTGGACTGACCAAATCTATAGTACTTGGAACAGTGACTACAACTCACTTTTTGAATATGTTCTGCTCATAATTTGAGTTAGGTTTCTGCATGAAAATTGTAAATCTATATCTCAATTTATTGTTGGTAAAATTTCAGATCAATTGGACCTTTCTACACTGAGTTATAGCCAAATGACCAAACATTATTCATTTGGTCATTTTGCCCAGGCAGAATGCAGGTCACCCGAATTAGGGCAATCTTTTGGTCCACTTGATTTGGTTTTCTGGGCATGGTTTCTTCACTAAAGTTGTGCCATTATGTGTCTAGTTTCATGTCCAATTAGCCTTGCAACAATTGAACCTCTACAATTCAAGTTATTGCTGCCCAAACCTACTGGACTCATGCCCAGTCTTGTAGGTCACCAAGGGCAACCACACCAAACTCCAATCCCACTACACAATTCACTTCATTTTTTATTTAAACAGAACCAAATGGTCACTAATTGACTATTAAAACCTACTTTCATCATCACATGGTCAAAGTCTCATTTTCCATCCCAAAACCCTAACTCAAACATCACATACCATGCAATATCATTGCATTTCAACATTCCACTTAAGAGATGCAATTTAAGGGCAGCCATACTAGCATGTTAGCTCCATAAAACTCATCACAATCATACCCCAACCAAGGCTGCCGAAATTTAGGGATGGCATACAAATGGTATTCAACAAACTTTCTTTATCATTTGCACTCACTTAAGGTTCTTAAACATGGATTCAAAGTAAAAACCAAGGTTAGGTCACTAACCTCTATGGAGTGAGATTTCCCACTTGCTAAAGTTCTTCCTTTTCCTTTCTTTTTGCTCCCAAAAGACTCTCCAAGTTGTAAGAACACTTTTTTGTGTTGTTAGGTTAGGGTTTCATTGGGTAGAAGTTGGTGAAATCAAGCTTTGAAAAGCTTGTTTATGGTTAGCTATGGAGGAGGTGTGTGACGGCAAGGAAGGTAAGAGAAGGCTTTCTGATTTTTTTCTTCATTTTTCAGCCCATTAAGTCTCTTTTAAATAAGTTTATGCCATGTGTCAACATTGGATTGGTTGGGAGAATTTTAATGACATCATGATGATGTCATAAGTCCATTTTCTTTCATTTTCTCTCCATTTCTTGTCTATTTAATTGCAATTAAATTTTTAACAATATTTATTCATATTTTATGTTATATAAATTATTTATTTAACTGGACAAGTTGGACAAAAATCATCTCTGAAGACGAAATGACCAAAATGCCCTCCGTTTGGCTTAACGAGCCAAAATTGTCTATACCGATTGAAAATTTTTTCTAAACATTTTCTATTCTAATGCCATAGGAACCTCAATAACCCTTCTCTGGAGTCCCAATAATTATTTTATAATTTTTCCTCCAGGTCTAGGGTTGCTAATGGCCTTCACCGTCACTTCCCCTTCGGATTACTCATCCTTGGGGTTTCGGCTCGTTTAACCTTAATGTATTTGGTTTCTAAAATTTTTCCTTGATTTCTATGAGCATTATTTAGTTTCATTATAACTCCTCACTATAGTCTATTTATAATTTCAAACATTCTAGCTGCCTGGACCGACATTGGTCACCGGAACAGTAGACTGTACAGACTAGCTAAAGTGAGGATGTTACAACTCTTCCCCTCTAATAAAAATTTCGTCCTTGAAATTTACCTGATGCAAACAGTTTAGAGAACTGTTGCCTCATCATCTCTTCACTTTCCCAAGTTGCTTCTTCAGTGTTGTGGTGCCTCCAAAGCACTTTCACCAGTGGAATTTGTTTATTTCTCAGTTCCTTCACTTCCCGAGCTAGGATCTGTATAGGTTCTTCTGTATATGTCAAGTTCGGTTGGATTTCAATCTCTTCCATGGAAATGACGTGTGAAGGGTCTGAGCGATATCTTCTTAGCATAGAAACATGGAATACATTGTGAATTTTATCCAGTTCTGGTGGTAAAGCTAGCCGATAGGCCACTGGTCCCATACGTTCAATGACTTCATATGGGCCAATGAACCTAGGGCTTAACTTACCCTTCCTTCCAAACCTCAGTACTTTCTTCCACGGTGAGACTTTGAGAAACACTTTATCGCCAACTGCATATTCTATCTCTTTTCTCTTCAAGTCAACATAAGATTTCTGTCTATCTGAGGCAACCTTCAAGTTAGCTTTGATTATCTTCACTTTTTCCTCAGTCTGTTTCACCAGGTCTAGTCCTACTAGCTTATCTTCACCCAATTCAGTCCAACACACTGGGATTCTACATTTCCTCCCATACAGTGCTTCATATGGAGCCATTTGAATGCTAGCTTAGTAGCTATTGTTATATGTGAATTCTGCCAGTGGGAGATATCTATCCCAACTCCCCTCAAACTCAATGACACAACTCCTCAGCATATCCTCCAGGATCTATCACATAATTCACATTGTTACTATCATTTCAATTTATTAATAGTGAAAATTCAATTAGTTTCTAGGTTTACCTGGATTACTCGTTTTGACTGTCCATCCGTCTGAGGATGAAAAGCCGTGCTAAAATGGAGTTGTGTGCCCAAGGCTTCTTGCAACTTTTTCTAGAATCTCAATGTAAACCTTGGGTCTCGGTCAGATATGATGGAAAGTGGGATTCCCTGCAGTCTAACTATCTCACTGATGTACAATTCTGCTAGCTTCTCTAGTGAGTAGTCAGTCCTAACTGGCAGAAATTGTGCTGACTTCGTCAATCTATCCACTATCACCCATACTGCATCATGCTTCTTCTGGGTGAGAGGTAGACCAATAACAAAATCTATAGTGACCCGGTCCCATTTCCATTCAGGTATGCTTATAGGTTGTAGCAATCCTGATGGAACTTGATGTTCTGCTTTAACTTGCTGACATGTCAAATACTTAGTCACATAGTCAGCTATATCCCTCTTCATACCAGGCCACCAATAATGAGGCTTCAAATCATTATACATTTTTGTGCTTCCCGGATGCATAGCATAAACACTAGTGTGTGCTTCTTTCAGAATACTAGTCTTTAGTTCCCCATCATCTGGCACACACACTCTTCCTCTATAGTACAGACACCCATCTGCTTTCACCTCATATTCAGTTTCCTTTCCCTCTAGAATTTTACCCACAATGGCCATTAATTTTTCATCTGCCCTCTGCCCATCTTGTATCTGCTGTAGCAGGTTTGGCCTCACTTGCAACTCAGCCAAAATAGCTCTATCTTGAGCTAAGGACAGACAGGCATTTAGTGATCTTAAAGCTGTGATGGATTTCCCGCTTAAAGCATCAGCAACTATATTTGCCTTCCCAGGATGATAATCTATCATACAATCATAGTCCTTTAGGAACTCAATCCATCACCTCTGTCTAAGATTGAGCTCCTTCTGGGTTGGCAAATATTTTAGACTCTTGTGGTCTGTATAGATGTAGCATTTTTCACCATATAAATAATGCCTCCATATCTTCAATGCGAAGATAATTGCTGCTAACTTCAAATCATGAGTAGGGTAGTTCTATTCATGTGGCCTTAACTGCCTAGAAGCATAGGCGACCACTTTTCCCTCTTGCATCAATACACACCCTAGCCCATTATGCGAGGCATCACTGTAGACCACAAAGTCTTTCCCCGACACTGGCTGTGTTAACACTGGTGCTTCTGTCAACATAGCCTTCAGCCTCTCAAAACTGGCTTGGCACTTGTTGTTCCAGCCAAATTTCACATTCTTGTGCAACAACTTGGTCATTAGAGCAGCGATAAGAGAAAACCCCTTCACAAATCTTCTGTAACACCCAGCTAGCCCCAAGAAACTTCTGACCTCAGTTGTATTTCTGGGAGGCTTCCATTCCATCACTGCTTCTATCTTTTTTGGGATCCACTCTAATCCCCTCAGCTGATACTATGTGTCCAAGGAAAGAGATTTCACTCATCCAAATGTCACACTTGGACAGCTTAGCATACAGCTTCTTTTCTCGCAGGGTTTGCAGAACAATCCTCAAATGTTCATCATGTTCTTCCCTGGTCTTGGAATACACCAGAATATCATCAATAAAGACCACTACAAACTGATCTAAATATGGATGGAAGATACGGTTCATAAGGTCCATAAATGCTGCTGGTGCATTTGTTAACCCAAACGGCATCACTAAAAATTCATAGTGCCCATACCGGGTTCTGAATGCAGTTTTTGACACATCTGCATCCTTTACCCTCAACTGATGATACCCTGATCTGAGATCAATTTATGAAAATACACCGGCTCCCTTCAACTGATCAAACAGATCGTCAATTCTGGGCAACAGATATTTATTCTTCACAGTTACTTTATTCAACTGCCGGTAATCAATACACAATCTCAAAGTTCTATCCTTCTTCTTCACAAACAGCACCGGAGCTCCCCATGGTGACACACTGGGACGTATGAACCCCTTATCGAGTAACTCCTGCAACTGAGTTTTCAACTCCTTCAATTCAGTGGGTGCCATCCTATAAGGAGCAATTGAAATTGGTGTTGTACCCGGCATTACCTCAATAGCAAACTCGACTTCCCTTTCTGGTGGTAAACCAGGCAACTCTTTAGGAAATACATCTGGGAAGTCTCTTACTGTGGGTATATCACACAGGTTCGGCTTAGCCTGCCTAGTATCAATCACGTGTGCTAGGTAAGCTTCACAGCCTTTTCTCATCAATCTTCTTGCAACTGTGGCTGAGATAACATTGGACAGGAAATCTGTTTTTCACCCACAACAATGATCCCATTACCCTTGGAAGTTTTCAGAGAAATCCTCTTCAATTTGCGATCAACTATTGCCTGATGACGTGACAACCAGTCCATTCCCAAAATTACGTCAAACTCGTGAAAGGGCAATTCAATTAGGTCTACCGAGAATTCATACCCCGGAATCCTCAACGGGCAACCTTTATACACCTTATTCACTACCACACTGTGGCCTAGTGGATTTGTGACCAGAATGTCTTGATCACTCTCCTTTATTGGAACTCCCCTCTCTATGGATAGTTTGATGCAAATGCAGGAATGAGTGGATCCTGGATCCACCAATGCATGCACAGAAGTGTTGTAGAGGGAAAACGTACCCCTGATGACATCCAGGGCATCTTGCTCCTCCTGAGCTCTGATGGCATAAGCCCTGGCAGGTACTTTAGTATCTGGCCTCTCAGCTGACTCGGATGCAGGCCTCAACGATGGACCAGCTGCCTCAGATTTATAGGGCTTCCTACCCCTTTGTGGTGCAGGAGCAGGTCTGTTAGCTTGTGTTGAAGCAACTGTAGTAGTCCTCTTTGGATAATTCTTGATCTGATGTTCTGTCGATCCACACCGTAAGCATGCACCGGTCACTCACCATTAATCCCCCTAATGCCACTTCTAACAATACTGATAGGCAGAAGATGCTGGGGCTGGTCCCCTAAACACCATCCCTGGAGAGCTGCCCACTGATGGTGTGGACTGGCCTCTCCTAGGTGTGAATCGTGGTCCGCCCCGTGGATCGACTCGACCTTGTGGTGGTCCTGAACTCTGAGTAGGAGGACCCTTACTCTTCTTACTGGGAGCAGAAAATGTACTGGACTGACCCGGACCCCTCTTTTATTGTCTTTCCCTTCTATTTTGTTCATTTATTCAGACTCTTTCCACTTTTGATGCAGCATCTACTAATTTAGCAAAATCCGTAATCTCCAATGCTGTGATCATGACTTTGATATTGTCATTGAGCCCTTCTTCAAACCTTCTGCACCTCTCTGCCTCTATAGGGACTATCTCCCTCCCATATCGACTCAGTCTGACAAACTCATGCTCATATTCCACCACTGACAATTGCCTCTATCTCAGACTGATAAATTCTCTTCTTCGCTCTTCTAAATACACCTTGCTAACATATTTCTTCCTAAACTCTGTAAGGAAGAATTCCCAGGTGATCCGTTCCGGTTGCACCTCACTAGTTACTGTGTCCCACCACTGATATGCATCATCCTGAAGTAGGGACACAAAGACTCCACCAAGTTCTCGCTGGGTGCGCTTTAGTTGTTTCAAAGACTGATGGTTCTATCCAACCAGTTTTCTGCTGTCTTGGGATCTTCCTCCCTCTTCCCAAAGAAGTCTACAGCCCCATGTTTTCGCAGTTTCTCCAAATAGGACTTCTGTGGTACTGGTGGAGGTTGTGGCTGTGGTTATGGTGGTGGTATTGCCCCCATCATTTGTCAGTAGAATTCAGTCATTTACTGAAATAGCGCAAACTGAGGTTGGGCAGGTGCCTCAGCTGCTGGTGGAGCAGATTCTCCCCTGCCCCCAAATTCAACCCTTGGTGGAGCACGACTCTCCACCTCTTTATCAACTGCTCTTTGCAAAACAGGATCCATATCCTATTCAAAATAAGAAAACAAACAGATCTGCATCAGTGTCACCTCAACACTTACAAATGCAATGCAATGGTATGCACTCTATCTAGGCCCAGAAATGCCTAAACCGATGCTCTGATACCACTAAATGTGACACCCCTTACCCGTTCACAGCGTAGCCGAGCAAGTTATGTCACTCAGTGTGCCGGAGCACCAATTCATATTTTAATTACAATTTATCCCTTTTAATTCATTTATTTATAATTTTTGGTAAATCTGAATTTTTCTGAAATTTTTATAGAAAATCCGGCAGAGTGCCGACTGTAAATTGGAAAAACATTTCTTCTGAACCTGTTTATAAACATTTCCAATATAATTTCCAAATCCAAACTCTATTATACACATTTCAAGTCAATCTCAAAATCTCAATCTCAAATCACAACACTATTTTCAGAAAATTTTCTTTTCACTTCATTACTGGAAGCACATTCATAAATATTTCTCAACATAATATACAAAAAATTTCAATAATATGAAATTTCATATATTTACATCATCAAATAATTTCAAGAGTTTATAGTTACAATCCCAAAACTAATACAAAATACAAAATACAAAATGCTACCCTAAATCCTAATGTCCTACCATATGCATTGCAGAGGTGAGGTGACTCTGGACTCTGAATGCAGCTCTGAATGCTCACCCTTTCTTATTTCTGCTGGGCTCCCCAGCTAGGTCTCCAGTACCTGCGCGTGGCAAAAGCGACGCACTAAGCAATTCTGCTTAGTGGTGACAATATAAAATAAAATAAAATAACTAAAATACAATAATATGCAGAATGTATAATTTCATTTTTGGGTGGACTTAATTTCTGATATTTATTGCAGTATTATTCAATTAAAATTTGGTAAGGTTTATTATCATTGCTCGAGTAACCCATACTAGTTGACTGGACTACATAAACGGGTAAACTGGCACTGAGTACTAAATACCTCAAACCATCACACCATCGGTCACATTGTGTCTCCTGGTGTGCAACAGAACAGCTAATAAGCTGTAAAAATTATCAGGGATAAAACTCGAATGGACAACTCAAATAACATAGCCAAAGGCTATTATGTCACAGGATGGCATGGGAAGCCATGAAACACAGAATGGCATGAAGCCATATACAGTACTACTAACAAAACCCTATTAGCATGCCAACCTATCCAAACCAATCTTGCTAGGTATACTGGGGTATTTTACACTTTTAAGTTTCGCAGTTTTTGAAATTTAAATTTTAGTGTTACTATTCCATTCATTAGTCAACAAAAATATTGACTTTTGCATAGGCAATAGGTACATTGGTTATAATACTCCCAACATACCACATTTTGCATTTTAAATTTGTTGGTATTGATTGCCAATGCTATTTCTAAACTTAATGTTAATTGGACAGAATTTTCAGTTTTCATGCTTTGTCTTTACTGTTCTATTAGTCATTTTTACAGTGGGAATTTGGTAAAATAATCAACATGGAAGTTGTTCCTTATTTTGTCTAGTTGCATTTCCTTTTTTGAATCACTCCATTTGGAGTTTTGTAGCTCTAGTTATGGCCCAAAAACAACAACTGGCTGAATCCAGAATTTTGGACTGACCAAATCTACAGTACTTGGAATAGTGACTACAACTCACTTTTTGAATATGTTCTGGTCATAATTTGGGTTAGGTTTCTTCATGAAAGTTGTAGATCTATATCTCAGCTTGTTTCTGGTAAAATTTCAGGTCAATTGAACCTTTCTACACTGAGTTATGGCCAAATGACCAAATACTGTTCATTTGGTCATTTTGCCCAGGCAGAATGCAGGTCACCAGAATTAGGGCAATCTTTTGGTCCACTTGGTTTGGTTTTCTGGGCATGGTTTCTTCACCAAAGTTGTGCCATTATGTGTCTAGTTTCATGTCCAATTAGCCTTGCACCAATTGAACCTCCACAATTCAAGTTATTGCTGCCCAAACCTGCTAGACTCATGCCCAGTCCTATAGGTCACCAAGGGCAGCCACACCAAACTCCAATCCCACTATACAATTCACTTCATTTTTTATTTAAACAGAACCAAATAGTCACTAATTGACCATTAAAACCTACTTTCATCATCACATGGTCAAAGTCTCATTTTCCATCCCAAAACCCTAACTCAAACATCACATACCATGCAATATCATTGCATTTCAACATTCCACTTAAGAGATGCAATTTAAGGGCAGCCATACTAGCATGTTAGCTCCATAAAACTCATCACAATCATACCCCAACCAAGGCTGCCAAAATTTAGAGATAGCATACAAATGGTATTCAACAAACTTTCTTTGTAATTTACACTCACTTAAGGTCCTTAAACATGAATTCAAAGTAAAAACCAAGGTTAGGTCACTAACCTCTATGGAGTGAGATTTCCCACTTGCTAGAATTCTTCCTTTTCCTTTCTTTTTGCTCCCAAAAGACTCTCCAAGGTGTATGAACACTTTTTTGTGTTGTTAGGTTAGGGTTTTGTTGGGTAGAAGTTGGTGAAATCAAGCTTTGAAAAGCTTGTTTATGGTTAGCTATGGAGGAGGTGTGTGACGGCAAGGAAGGTAGGAGAAGGCTTTCTGATTTTTTTCTTCATTTTCCAGCCCATTAAGTCTCTTTTAAATAAGTTTATGCCATGTGTCAACATTGGATTGGTTGGGAGAATTTTAATGACATCATGATGATGTCATAAGTCTATTTTCTTTCATTTTCTCTCCATTTATTGTCTATTTAATTGCAATTAAATTTTTAACAATATTTATTCATATTTTATGTTATATAAATTATTTATTTAACTGGACAAGTTGGCTAAAAATTATCTTTGAAGATGAAATGACCAAAATGCCCTCCGTTTGGCTTAACGAGCCAAAATTGTCTGTACCGATTGAAAAATTTTTCTAAATATTTTCTTGGCATTCTAATGCCATAAGAACCACAATAACCCTTCTCTGCAGTCTCAATAATTATTTTATAATTTTTCCTTCGGGTCTAGGGTTGCTAACGGCCTTCACCGTCACTTTCCCTTTGGGTTACTCATCCCTAGGGTTTTTGCTCGTTTAACCTTAGTGTATTTGTTTTCTAAAATTTTTCCTTGATTTTTATCAGCATTATTTAGTTTCATTATAACTCCTCACTATAGTCTATTTATAATTTCAAACATTCTAGCTGCCCGGACCGACATTGGTCACCGGAACAGTAAACTGTACGGACTAGCTAAAGTGAGGATGTTACAGTAAAAATCACTAAGAAGCTGAGTCAACTGATCAAATCTTGCATTCATGCAGCTAACTGAGTCAAGTTCATAAATCCCAGCCTTCTTTGGCTCAAGTATTCTTGGATTTCCCCACAAATGGGTATTATGAGCAATCTTCTCTAATAGATCATAGCATTTTTCACTTGTCATTCTCATGAAATCTCCTCCTGCTTGTGAATCAATTGTGTTTCATATGGCTGGAGTAACTCTGGAGTAGAAATTCTGAACAATCATCCATTTGGGTATTTCATGATGAGGACATTGTCTTTCAAGCTCTTTAAATCTCATCCAAGATTCATACAAAGTTTCGTCATCCCTTGGCTTAAAAGCTACCATCAAATTCCTCAAATGAGTGGTCTTCCCAGGTGGGAAAAACTGAGATAGAAAAGCCTGAGATAGCTGCTCCCAAGTAGCTATAGTCGCTTGTGGAAGTGAGTCATACCACTCTAATGCTGAATCCCGAAGAGAGAATGGAAATAAGGTGAGCCAAATCAATTCATCTGAAACTCCAAGCTGCCTTTGTGTACCACATATCATCAAAAATTTCTTCAAATGAGAATGAGAATTTTCAAGTGGACTACCTCCAAATTGTGAATTCTGAACCATTTGAATGAGACCAGTCTTTAACTCAAATTGATTAGCTCCAACGATAGGTCTATTATCTCTCACATCTGCACATCTAGGAAAAGCATAATCTAACATGGATCTTCTCTGAGGATCATTTTGATTAACAACTTCATTCTGCCTGTTTTGCTTATTTCCTCAATTATCTCCACCAATAGCTCTATTTTGATTCTCCATATTTTCAATTTTCTCCTCTTGGTCAAACTTTTTTTGTTCTTCTTTTTCTATCCTTTCTCCTCTTAGATTCCTTTTTGTTGGCTCGATAGAATTTTTCAATTTCAAGGTTGAACAACAATTGAGTATCACTTGTGCTTTTCGATCGTCTCATAAACAAGAAAAGTACCTGAAAAATACAAGGAACAACAGTGAAAAAAAAAGAAAATAAAAATTCTAATCAGCTTAAAACAATTAAAATCCAACTTAAAAATAAACAATTCCTCGGCAACGGCGCCAAAAACTTGGTATGTTAGCTATGAAATAGCTTCTGCAACTGCACGGGTCATAGTAGTATAGTTTAAAAAAATAATATTGTTTCCACAGGGAATTGTACTTAAATTGAAAATAAAATGATAAGCTAATTAGAATGGTAAAATTTAAAGATATTAAAAATAAAATTTAAAATTAAAATTGGTATTTGAGAAATTTAAACTAAATCAAACAATTAACTAAATTAATTAGACTAGATTACCAAAATTTAAATCGAAATTGCTAATTATGAAATTGGGAGGAACTAAATCTAAATTTAATAAAAATTAAAGTGATTCTAGAGATAGGGTTTTTAATATTGTTTGCATGTGGTTTATCCCTAATTTAGCCAAACATATGAGAATTGCAATTTTGAGAGAAATCAATTCTTAGTTCTTTGAAACTTTTTTCAAGCATTTCAAAGTTGGTATTCATCAAATCAAACCCTGTTTTCACGGTATTTCAAACCTAACAAAAATCCAATTAAAGCTCTAATTGATTTTGGAAAGTCCCCTTAATCCTCTTAGCTTATCTCTAACACCAAGAAAACTAAGTTTATTGCAAGATTATCTATCCCAAACATTCACTTTTCAGTCCATCTGTCAAGGATTAAAACTTAACTTAATGAGGGCCCATTCATCAAGCAAGGCAATAAGCTCACAAGCAATAAATCAAAATGCAGCAAATCTCATTTAAATGACTAAATCAGTTCAAAAACCACAATACAAAGTAATATTTACAAACCCATCTCTAGAATCTCAAAGATCTACTCACAAATCATGGTTTCAAGACAAACCCAAGTATAGAAATGAAGAAATAATGAAAATCTAAGCTCAAGAACAAAAAAACCCAGTAAAATGATGAAGAATCTGCTGCTGGAGAGTTGCAGAAAACGTCTTCTACTGCTGCTGCAAAATGGTCTCACGAGCTCCTCTTCCTCTCCCTCTCTTTTGCAAAATCTCCCTCTTTTTCTCTCTATGGTGAGAAAGAGAAAAAGAAGTTTTTATATGGTTTAGAGGTCTGCCCTAGAATGGGTAAAAAGGCAAAAGATTCTGGAGAAAGTGATGTATTAAATCAAAAGGACGAAAGTGCCATGTCAGCCATTTTCATTAAAACAGCACAAGCTAAACCGGTTGTGTCACGCCTTGTGTCGCAGGTTGTGAAACCTGCTGCCCGAGAAAAACTTCATATTTGACAATCGACACAACCTGTGACACAAGCTGTGTCGCAAGTTGTGCAACTTTCAGTCTCTTAAACTCAACTTCGAAATTTTGCAATTCAACTATAATTTCTTCCAAATGGCTGCTCTGATCAAAATACACCAAAATTCTCTAAATTTAACCTACAAAACAAATAAATTCCAAAAATTAAATTAAGAAGTATAAAAAGGCAAAATTGACTAAATATATACTAATATCTATAATAATAGCTATGAACAAGGGTAATTTATGTGCAAAAATTATACCTAAATGATGATATAAAATGCATGCATCAGTTAGCGAGATCAACTTAAGCCGTACTCACCCCGACTTTCTCAAAAAAGTTTGAGCCCCAAGCGAGACTAGCTCAAGCCAATTTGCCCATCCTACCCATATCCATCACACCACAGCACCCGTACGTCGACACACGCACATAGCTCTAAATTACCTTAATGCGATGTCAACATCTATTTTTCAAATAAGAAATTTCAACATAGAGCGTACCTAATATTTAACTATATGCATATAATTATATGTGATGCACGAGTATGTCTTGAATATATAATAATATTGAAATTGTAAATAAAATCAATATCTACTTACAGATTAACCAGAAGCTACTGTGGCAGTTGAGTGGAGGAGGATAGCTGACCCTGATCACCTAAACAATTATATTATAAATTTATCAATACTAATTTTAAAATAAGATTTTAAAGAGACAAAAGACGTCCTAATTTATACTGAAAATCTGATAAAGTGTCCCCTATACCTAGGACCTTCCCAACTTGTAAGGCAACTCAAACAACACTTCTAAATCCAATGGCCTCAAGCCTACATCACAACAATATCATACTGCCTCTCCTAGACCCGCAAAACCAGTCAAAAATTATATAACTACATATAAAATAATTATTTAAAAATTTGGGGTGTAACATATTTAAAAATTTGGGGCGCTGCATTCTTCCCCCCTTACAGAAAATTCGTCCTCGAATTTCACACAAGGCAGAATAATGACACAGAGTTACATATCAAACTTATGAGTACTTGCTGCGCATATCCTGCTCTGACTCCTAAGTGCATTCCTCCACAGATTAACTCCTCCACATAACTAACCATAGGGATCTATCTTGACTGAAGCTGTCTCATCTAATAGTCTACTATGGCTACTGGTTGCTCCTCAAAGATCAAATTCTCATTTAACTCCATTGTGTCTGGTTGCAGCACATGAGAAGGATCGAGAACATAATTCCTAAGCATGGACAAGTGGAATACTAGGTGGACATGAGAAAGGTTTGGTAGCAACTCTAACTAATAGGCAACTGCTCACACTCTGTCCATGATCTCAAAAGGTCCTATGTAGCAGGGTGCAAACATACCTTTCTTTCCAAATCTCATAACCCCTTTTATAGGAGAAACCTTCAATAACACATAGTCACCCATTGTAAATTCTACATCTTTCCGCCTTGGATCTGCATGGATGGTTAAAAACATTTTACATCTATCTGCCCCTGTTGTAGTACATCAGTTATCTTCCTCTTTCTGAGACTAAACCATCATATTTGACTACTCGTTTACCTTTTTCTAACATCTCTAGTACTCATTATAACTCCACTATGCTTGACTTGATATCTCATAACTTCAATCAACTTTGGCATTTATCTCACTTTCATTACACCCTAATGTGTTTCTTAGTGACTTCAATCCCCATTCCTCTGTTTCAATAATCTTTGCTTCCCAAAGACATAACTTATGTTCCTTATCCTATAGTATCATAGGAGATGCTTTCCTGTAGCACCTATCATATGCATCTCGTTCGAAATCTTTACTTGTCCTATGATCTCAATGGTCAACAACTATGCATATTCTCATCTCCTATGATACTTTGAATTTCCAATCTACTTTGTGTCATTAGTAAGGTCCTTAGACCAACTCCTATCAATCTTATGTAACTAGTCATATAGAGTTCCATTTAAATGCCAAGTGTACTCTACACCATCTATCAATATTGGAAAGTAAATTGAGTCTCTTTTCCTATATGACAAGTGTTTGTATTCCCTGACAACCCAGTAAACATGACCTTATCATTTTCCACTCCTTATCTAGAATGGAAGTATCTTGACTACTTCCAAAAGCTTCTTATTATATAATGTACTTTTTGACTCATTAGCACTTAGATCGAGGCTCCACTACTCATTTAATCTATCATCTCACCATAACTTGTTTTAAATATCCCTTAGTTTGTCCTTAGCATACTTATTCCTCCTTATTTTTGTCATTGTAGCCAACTCTACCGAGCTTTTCTCCTGTCCTTTGGATCTTATCCACTTCCTTTTCCTTTTTCTGCTATTGTTGATATCTTTCCAACCTACTATACTTATTCTTTAACCTTTGTCCTCTCTCACCTTTATACCTTTTTCCTTCAAGGATGTCCATCCCATCATCAACTTCATCATTCCTTTTATTTCTTAGTCCTATCTTGATTACTAGTTTCATTACTTCTGGACTTCTAACCTTATGATTGGCTCCTATAAGCACATCCTTCATATTATGTAACACTTATAATTGACCATAAAAAATTCTTCTTATATCTCTTTTTCCAACTTAACTATTAGAACATTATTATTCACTACTACCCTTTATAGGAAATCACTCATCATGGTTAGATAGGAGCCTTTGAAACTATAAGTTCTACTTGAACTAACATGGCTGTGGGAAATGTGTGCTATGCTATAATTCCAGATAAGATATTTCACGTGTTCATTCTCCTTAATATAACCACATATACTTCCCACGGCTCTCCAAACTTTAGCCTCAAATTCACCCATTAGCAATATTTTCATCCACTGAAACTCATCCATAAATAGTATTTCTTCCAGTTTATAGTTCAAGAGGGTTGCAAGCCGTGGTGACTAACTCGATTTAACTCCTGTCACTACTCTGATTGTCCTTTCATACTTAATATTAGGTACACACTTGCTGTCATTTCTTTTTAAGGAGAATGTGTATGGACTGGCTCCTATCAAATTCTTAAATACTGGATCTCAACACAATTTCCCTTGCTTATGTAGTCTTCTTCCTGAAATTTCATCATCTCTTTCTATAAGATATCAGTTGTAACAATCCTTCTATTGTTCTGCCACTCATTCATGTTTCCTATAAAGTGACCCTATTGGTCATATTGAAAATGTTTACCCAATCCTTGATCGCAAACCCCATAATTGCTATCTCACCATCTTTACTCAAGCCCTAAGCCTATGTGTTGTTTTCCATTATCCTCTTTGTTTGTCATGCCTATTTGAACCATTAGGTTTACTTTTATTTAACTTACTATTTTTTAATTCACTCCTTTGCCTGATAGGACAATTCAAGACACCATTGCACATCCTATAACTTTTGCTTGCTCTAGTTGCATTTTTTAACTAACTTTCCTCACACTGTTAGAAGTCTAAATGGATCTTATCCCATTGCTACCTACTCCATCTTGGGAACAGGAATAGATAGAGTTTGATTCATATCCTGCAACCCTGAACTCCATGTTTGGCTCCTGACACTACCTGAATTATGACATGCTCTAAGTCTTACACTTCTGGATTCTATATCTTGACAGCTATCCTCACTCATGTAATCTTGTTTTAGGCTTTCTAATATTACCTCTCTGTTCACCTTATTTACCTTGCTCAGGGTGGCACTTTATGTTCCTTATATCTCACTTTGATTTTCCTAATCTTGTCCTATTCTTGGCTATTCAGTTTGCTCTTTAATTCATCTCTTTTATCTTACCCAAAATAGAACCTTGATTACTTTATTCCTTAGCTCCATTCTTCTTCTTGACCTGATAGTTATGCTATATAACTGTATCTTTCAGTGTCTCTACTAGGTCATCTTCATCTTTGTGCTGCTCAGAATTAATCTTTCAACCACTCTGATTAGCACTTCCACTGCCATTCGAATTTCTCTCCTATTACATCTAAACCAACTATTCAAATTTTCATTTCTATATTTCCTTCTATCTACTGATATTCTATGACTTATTTTTGCTAACTTGCAGTCATTGTTCTTTCCTCTACTTAGCTATAAACTATCCTCTAATACCTCAAGGAGGAAATCTACAGAGATTCTATTTTCTTATAACCACTCAATTAGTCAAAACTTAGGGTACTAGGTACCATAACCCCTCATTCAATTCACTGACTTTTCATCCATCATGAGCCAATCACTTATAGTTCCTACAATAAAATTTATATCCTCTTAAGGATACTTGAGCCAATTACTCTCTACCACACTCTACAGTTCCATTTGGGACACTATTCTTTAGGTTACCATCACTAGTAGTAATCTTCTGTCTTTCCTGAAAGCATAAGATCATACCCTACATCACAACTGACTGCAACAGGGGTACTGCATCTTACTGACATACAAAGGATATAATATTCTTACTAAACTTTAGGCAAAACGTCTCTTGTAATGCCAAAACCATCCAAGATCCCATATCAGAGACCAAATGATCCCACTAGGTAGGTGTCATCATTACACTGCGACCATACTAAAAACCTCTAGTCTCGTGCCACTTATGCTATAACTCTACACTCAATTTAGGATAACTGAGTCACTGACTCTAGTTATCACCCAACTGCAACCTTTGATATCCTATCTCAAGGGTTTTAAATACTAACTAAGAGCTTTCCTAAGTCTTCTGCAGATATAAAACTTTGTTCTGGCATATCTATACCAAACCAGAGGTTATCTGCAAACACCCTCATCATGGAACACTATAGGGAAGTACGCAGCTCTACACAATAATCCCATATTAGTACTGTAATCTGCGATACATCCCAACAAACTAGGTGTCCTAATCTCTTATCGCTCTTGAACTCATTGATACTATAAACATATTTTGACTGGGCTATCTATTGATGACTACCAGCAGTGGTACCCTCACTCCCATCTAAAGCAACTATATTGCCAAAAATCACCTTTATGTCCTTGTGCCTTGCACTAGATAAGCACGCCACTTAAACCCATACTGATAGAAACATAGCATTTCTTGGAGTACGTATCCTCATGGCAAACCTCAACATGCCTGCCAGCTCTAGCTCACATCACCATGTACTCCACGAAAACTGAGATACCAGACTGAAGCACTCTTACACTATCCAAGGAATAACGCAAAATCTAGAAATAAGGAATTACAGAAGAAGACGAAATAGGAACCTATACTCCACATGTGACCTCCTAACAAGACCCCTTTTTAAATCCTCAGACATGCACTTCCCATGAATCTGGAGCCTAAGCTCTGATATTAATATTGTCATGACCCGATCCCATGTGTTGGATCAGCACTAGGACCTGGGCCGGCATAAAGCCCCCGAGGCCTGTAGTAAGCCTTACTATTCCCAAATCCATAATCAAGGCCCAAAACTGAGGCCCAACATATAAAATAAAATAAAGTAAAATAAAAAATTACATTTTTAATTTAGGTCAAGCCAACTCGATAACCATCATAAGCTAAAGCCAGGGGAGCCCAACTCAACCCTGATACCATTATTTACAAATGTTTAAATATCACAAAAATTTTCTTTTATTAATACCAAAAAACTTAATTAACATAGTACCTGACAAGATTAACACTACTATTAACACATGCGGAGTCTTAGATTACAAATTTAGAAAATAGTAATACAAATACATAACTGCTAATAAACCTGCGATGAAGGAAGCAAGTATATCTGAAAAAGAACTCCTCCTGTAGCTTGGAAAAATAGGATGAACAGGAGTGAGGGTTCAACTCATAGAGTAAGATATTGATTTTAAAAACAATTTCTATAACTATCTAGTTCTAATGCATCCCTAAGGATGAAATGCAACACTGATCAGCAATTTCACCAATTTCAAGCAATATTCGCACAAAGAATAATTTGGAGCACTCACACACACCAATACATCACAACAGATATATATATATATATATATATATATATATATATATACATATGAGAGCTGATCTCCTATACAGCTCTCTTAATTCAAGGCCTGCCAGCGAGATCAACTCGACCTGGACTTTCGCTTAATAATCCAAATGCGAGGGTCAGCGAGATCAACTCAAGCCATACTCACCCCGACTTTCTGAAAAATGACCGAGCCCCAAGTGAGACTAGCTCAAGCCGATTTTCTTGTCCTACCCATATCCATCACACCACAACACCTGCACGCCGACACATGCACACAGCTCCAAATTATCCTAAAGCGACATCCACATCTATTTTTCAAATAAGAAAATGCAACATAGAGCATGCCTAATATTTAACTACATACATATATTTATATGTGATGCATGAGCATGCCTTGAATATATAATAATATTGAAATTGTAAATAAAATCAATATCTACTCACAGATTAACAAGAAGCTACTATAGCGGCTGAGTGGAGGAGGATGGCTGAACCTGATCACCTAAATAATTATATTATAAATTTATCAGTACTAACTTTAAAACAAGATTTTAAAGAGACAAAAGACGTCCTAATTTATGCTAAAAATCAGGTAAAGTGTCCCCTATACCTAGAACCTACCCAACCTGCAAGGTAACTCAAACAACACTTCTAAATCCAAAGGCCTTAGGCCTACATCACAATAACATCATACTGCCTCTCCTAGGCTCACAAAACCAGTAAAAAATTATATAACTATACATAAAATAATTATTTAAAAATTTAGGGTGTTACAGCTACATATGTAAATTATTTTGGTTTGTCAAGGTTTGGTTTGAAAGCAAATGTAAGTTGACAATAAATTAAGAAATGCTAGTTGACAACAATTTCTAGAAATGCAGGTTGGATATTCAAGCAGAGATGCAAGCTAGAGATGCTAATTTTGTACCTATGCTTATACCAATACTTGGACGGCCAAGTATGGATATGTAAGCTGAGATATTTGATAGCAAAATAAGTCAATGGAAAATGTTAAAATTAACCTAATAGATAGTAATTAATATGACAATAAAATTTATTTTGATAGCAAACACATAATAATCAGATTGAGCATATCCAACACACATTCACCAAAAATTACTACATTGCATCAAAATGTTGTATATTAAATATAAGGGAAACAGAACCATTACATTAAAATAAAATAGATTGTCATATTACATTAGCTTCCTAAACACATTATACCAACACAGAAATTGAATAATTGCATGAGCAATTTCATTATTCCAAAAACAACAAAACACATAACCTAGCACATCAGTCTAATTTTAGCACTACACGTTATATCAAGATATAAAAAGCCTAAGGTCTACAAGGTTGTTGAGCATGATCTCCGAAAGTTCTAGATATGCAGCTACCTTGACTTGACATTTGATGTTTCTTTCGCATCTTACTGATATCTCTTTGTTGTTGCAATTGTCTTGTAGTAATAGCACATTTGTTTTGTCATTTCAATGATAGAGGTTTAAAACCATGATCAATATTTACTTCACTTAAATTTTTAAGTTGGTTTGGTGTAGTAACAACTCTTGAAACACCATTTGTGGCCTACATTTTAGAAAAATTTTGAAAATTAGTTAAGGTGTAGAGGCAAACTATCATAATAGATAAATTGCACATATATAAACTTAAATCAAATGTTATGGATCCATCTCTATTGTTGTAGCTCAAACCTACACCTCTACAAGGTCTTTGCTTCTTTGAAGGTGGAATTCCAAGAACATTTCTCTTAGGCACTCTCTTCCCTTTCTTGTCAGCACCTCTCCCACCTTGGATAATAGATGTAGGTAGTGTTGATTGGGAAACATCAATCCTAGATGACAGACTTTCTTGAGCACCATCTTCCTAATATTCACCCCAACTTGCCTAATTGTTGTAGTTCTTTCTTCTTGTACAATTACAACACTAACATTGGCCTTTTAACACATTACAAACATAATGCAAATCAATAACAATCCTATGAATGCCTTAATCTAAGGAAATTGCAAACTCACAAAGCAATATAAAAAATTGTAAAATCCAAAAACCCTAAAATTGGTGAAGTTGGGTGAAATTACATACAGCCTGTTGGCAATTGTACCAAATAAAACCCCATAAACCCAGCAAAAACCAAATTAAAAAAGTGCCCAATAGACCCATCTCAGCCCTAAGAGTATTTGAACAAAAAAAATAAAAAATAAAAACAGGTGTCAAAATGCTTACCTATCCATAATCTCTTATCACACCTCAATCTTATGCTTCAATGGTGGCATTTTGGGTCGTGATTTTAAAAGAGAAAAATGTTAGAAGAAGAGTGAAGAATGAAGGAAAAGTGGAGACCTCTGACTATACATGCATGCTTTGGCTACCTGCTAAGCTAAAGGTTTATGATGTGATGACATGGAGAACACATCAGATGGCTTTTTGCCATGTAAGTGGTGCATGCATTCACACATTCTCTCTCCCTACTACACGTGTTTAATTAGTTAAAAAAAAAAACTAAAATTTTGAATATTCAATTAGTTAATTTTTTTGTAAATTTAGTGGACAAATTGACTTTTCATAAAATGTTCAAAGGGCATGATATGCTTTTATGATATGCTTTTAACTTGTTATTAATCATGTTGTGTCATATTACTTTAAACATTCTTTATTATTATTAATGATATAAAAGACAAAAATGCTTATTTATTATTAAAAAATACATTTTAAAGTAAAAATTAGAAATTATAAGATTTTTTTTCTTTGTTAAAAATAATTAGTGTATTATTTATATTTACAATTTTTTAGACTATTTAAATATTATTTGTCTATTATAATAATAAAATAAATGATATGATATAATAAATTAATAATTATATATTTATTTTAATAATAAAATAAAAAATTGATATAATGAATTAATAATTATATATTTATTTTAATAGGAAAATAAATTATATGATATATAATCTTACTAGTCATTTTATATATAAATATCAATAACTAAATAATTTTATCAAACACTTAACATGAATCAGCTACAATCAGTTAACACTTATTAACTATCAACTAACAACAGTATGAGCTATCAGCTACATCCAAGAGTTAAATTAAACAGGCCCTTAATCATGAGCTGTAAAGAAATAGAGCAATTAAGACGGGATCTATTTAATACTAATATATCATGAAGTACATTAAGTACTCATAGCAAAACTCAATCATATTTTCTTGGGTAAAGACATGAAGCAAACCTATTGCAAATCCACCATTCAAAAGGCAAGAAACGCTAAACATGGTAAAACTTGTCGACTGTAATCATGTACATCCCATCCAATCTTTTAGCTAGCCAACTCTCTTGGTGCTTTCAATTACTTCCTCATTTTCCGAATGAGCTCTAATAAGGCAATTACCTAGAAGATTGTTGTCACCCGAAGGGTTGTTGGGATTACACTGATTCAACATTGCCCCAGCTTTCAAAGTACCCCAAGTAGGGGAAGTAGAACCAGAGACACGTTTTTCTAATTGTTTTGGCTAATTCAAGGCATGACCGTGTGGGCAATAGCTAGTAAGTAATATATGGAAAATCGTCGTTCTTGGCAAACCTTGTAGATAGTAATAATAATAATAATAATCCATGACCTTCAGAAAAAAAAAAAATAATAATTGCACTATTATATACAACACAAAAAACAATCAATTTTGCAACTAATTTTAGCAATCGACCGACTTTGAAATCGATTTGTGATTTTGATTTTTTTTATTAAAATAGTTAATTTTTAAAATTTTAGCAACATGTTTAAAAATTGATTACTATTAGCAACCGATTATAATTGGTTGATAATTTTTTTGTGTAAAATAGTTGACTTTTAAAAATTTAGCAACATATTCAAGAATTGATTGGTATTAACAATCGATTTGCGAATCGATTACTAAACTTAGAGTTTTTTTAAAAAGTTTCAAATTTGCAATCGATTCCTTGTCAGTTGCTATTTAGCAACTAATTTTTATAACTAACTTAAATCGATTATTAATAGCAACTAATTTTTGCAACCAATTACAAATCGTTGCTAAATTTTCTGCTCAAAAATTTCTATCCAATTTTTTTTTTTTAATTTGCAATCGATTTGCCAGGCGGTTGCTAAAGTAGCCGATTTTTGTAACCGAATGAAATTGGTTGTTATTAGAAACTAATGTTGCAACCAATAGAGCATCGATTGCAAAATTTCTCCCCAAAAATTCTCATCTAATTTTTTCTTTTCTTTTTTTTTATTTACAATCGATTTGTGAATTAGTTGTTAACAGTAACTGATTTTTGTAACAATTGATATCAATTGCTATTAGCAACTGAATTTTCTACTGATTACAAATCAGTTGCAAAATTTTTCCCTCAAAAATTTCCATTCTTTTTTTTTTTTATTTGTGACCGATTTACGAATCGATTGCTGATTTTTATAACTGATTGCGAATCAATTGCAAAGTTTTCAATTAAAAAATTCTCGCTCAGCTTTTAAAAGAAATTAACAACTGAAAATCAGTTGCTAATTCTCTTATATAAACCATTTCTCATTTTTTTCCCCACTAATTATTTTCTTTCCTTTTCTTCATCATCTTTTTCATTCTCATCTATTTTATTCATCATCTTTTTCTTTCTAATCTATTTTCTTTATCATATTTTTCTTTCTCATCTATTTTCTTCACCATTTTTTTTCTTTATCATATTTTTCTTTCTCATCTATTTTCTTCATCATTTTTTTCTCCTTTATTCTCTTCTTTATCATCTTTTTTTTTTCTCATTTATTTCTTCTCCATCATCTTTTTCTTTGTTATCTATTTTCTTTATCATCTTTT
Source organism: Hevea brasiliensis (assembly GCF_030052815.1). Taxonomy (NCBI): domain Eukaryota; kingdom Viridiplantae; phylum Streptophyta; class Magnoliopsida; order Malpighiales; family Euphorbiaceae; genus Hevea; species Hevea brasiliensis. Next base: position 11,279,172 of record NC_079493.1, on the reverse strand, counting down.
TTATTTAATTTGTTTTTTCTTTGGCATAAAATAAAAATTTTTGTATAAATATATTTTTTATTAATAAATTATTTATAGTATTAATTTTTAGTAAATTTTTTTGTTATAATATATATATATATATATATATATATATATATATATATATATATATATATATATATATATATATATATATATTGTTTTAGTAATTTTAGTTATAAATATCTTTTATAGTATTTTTGCTAATAATTATTATTAGTAATTTTTTATGATATTTTTATATTAATTTTTTAGTATTAATTTTTCATTAATAATTTATTATTTTAATAATTTTTGAAAATTTTATTTATTTGAATTTTTATTTTTTATTTAGAAATTTAATTTTTTATAGTTTTTTTAAATTACCAACTGACTTTTTGGTTATTAAATTAGTTACCAATAGCAACCGATTTACAAAATAGTTGCAAAATTACAAAATTAAAGAAACTAAAATTTTTGTAATTATGTTAAGTTACTATTAGCAATCAATAGTTGTTTGCCAATTTTTTTTAATTTAATTAATTTAGCAATTAATTTGATTTTTGATTGCTATTCGTAAGCAGCCGCATTGCAACTGATTAAATCAATTATTAAATTGTTTGCTAATTTGATAAATCAATTAGCAATCGACTATAATCGATTAACAACTGATTCGATTAGTTGTGATTCTGATTTTTTTTTTTTTGTAGTGATAGATATACATAAAGAAAAATGTGATGTTGTGGACATGGATGAAAATGCATATTGTTAGAGTACATCTCTTATATTATTTAATGATCTAAATGTTTGATAATTGGGAAAAAAACTTGGAGCATGAAGGGCCAAAAATATAAAGATTTTTAAAAAAAAAAATGAAAATTCAAAGCAATTTACTATTTTTTATCCAATAGAAAATTATAAGAATTTTTGTTCCAAACTTAAGATTTATTCTTCATTCTTGTTTATGTGATGTTGCATGTATTTTGTTTGTTTTATCGAGTGACTTCTTTCACATAAAGGATCAAGTGGTGTTTAAAATATTTTTGGGATCATAAAGAACAAGGATAAATTTCACATGTTATCTCTGAATTTAAAGTGTTATGATAACAACATTACTAAACTTTAATTTGCAACATAAAACCCTCACAACTTTACTTCAAATAAAAATAAAAGCCCTTTCACCTTTGATAAACATTTACAAGTTATCATTGAATAACAAAAAAAATTATATTCTCTTAGCTCCATCATTATTCTCTCTCCTTAATTGTCTTCCTCCATGCGCTCTTCTCTAGTTATATATATATATATATATATATATATATATTCCTATTTATTCTTCTCTCATAACACCTCCCTACATCCGGGTAAGTATCACTTGAGATCACTCAATTTTATAAATTATTTCACAAAAGTCACTCAATTTATTATTTTTTTTTTTTAACTCATTCAACTTCAATTTCAGTATCATCAAAATCACTGTGACTGTCTATAGCATGTTTTCAAGTTATATATATATATATATATATATATATATATATATATATATATATATATATATATATATATATATATATTAATTTTTCACTCCTCATTATAGATATTTTTTCAATATCATCATTCAACTTTAATTTCTTTTTTAAAACTCAAATCTCCCTTAATTTCAATTTGAATAAATCTAAAGTATCTATTGAAGGGAGGAGTGAAGTGTGAATTAGGGGTTTAAAGGTTGGATTTCAAAACTTTTTCTAAGGTTTCATGCATACATACCACATATGTTATGATCCTAACCAACCTTAAACACCCAAAACATATTAAAGCACACTTTTAACATGCATTAAATTTTCATTTGCCATTAAAGATTATTGTTTAACAATTAAACATATTAAAACTCTAACTAAAAGAGAGATTTAAGAATTCTAACCTCCTGGGGCACAGAATCAACTTCTTGCTCCCTTCGGATGTCTCAAGAGTACCAATTGGAACTCCTCTAGCTTGTCCACCACAAGCTCCACCAAGTTCTAGCAATGGCAGCCCCTAACCTCTTCTTTTGATGATTTGCCAACCACTAATTTTGGGGCTATTGCTTTAGGTAGGGTTCTTTTGAATGTAGTAAGCTAGAAACACTTCCTAGCAATATTGATTCAAAAGAAAAACAAGGTTGTCTTTGTGAATCAATGGAAGAAATGAAGAGAGGGAGAAAGGCTCCTTTTTTGCCATCCAAATTGGGAAGAAGATTAATTTTTTTTTTATTTCTTCTTATTATCTCATATAAAATGTAAGACAAAAAACATTAATTAAGTTGCCACTTGTCATGATCTCATTTAATCTAGCTTTAATGTGTCTTAATCTCATGAAGCCACTTGTTAAGCCAAGATTAAATCATCAAAAAGTTATATTCCATTAATAGAAGACAAGTGGCACACATTTATGAGTGCCACATGTCACCATATGAATTTACCAAAATGCCCTTGTATGCATTTTTGAGTTCTCAACTCAAAATTGTAGTTTTCTCCCTCAAATTAATTTATATCATATATTAATTAATTAATTAATTAATCTCCATTAATTAATTTCACTATTAAATTTATATTTAAACTCTTTAAATATAAATCTAATTTATATTATACATCCAATACCCAAGATTTGACTTCAAGTCATGCTAGGGACTTTGCAATCTTATTGCAAACCAAATCTATTTAATTAATTAATTAAACTCTTTAATTAATCAATTAAATCAAATTTACTTGGTGGTAAACTTGTGTAGGTGTGTGACTTACTAGGCTCATTACTAATTAGCAATGAGAAACGATATTAACTCTTAATATCATTGGAACTCTTTCAAAATGTAAATGATTTCTCTAAATCATTTTAGGCATCTTATAGACCATGGTTGACACCTAGCATAGTATGCCACGGCCACCCAATTAGTAATAAGGAATACTTTAAAATATGAACCTATAATCACACGTTACCGTGCACTAAAATCCCTCCGTATAATACCCCAATCCCATTAAGGGTCATGGCAAAGTCAAACCCCTTATCATGGAATCTTAAGCACTCATTTGAAATCTAATTCTTGACATATAAGACTTTACCATCAGGAAACATCTTTCCTGACAAAGTTATCTGTCCTGGCCAAGAATTTAATCTTGTCAAGAACAACTCAAATCCACATGGGATTTTAACCCTATTTACTTAAGGCTACGGATCCCCTCTTGACTAAACACGTGTCCCAACATATAACTAATCTGAGCCACCACACATCAAAATATCCATACACAGTACAGATATGTAAATGGTATTAAACTTAAACCACCTATATAAGAGACAACCATGTCATCTCAGGTTTGAGGATTATATGCATTAGTGTGACACAGATAACATTTTATTGACTCAAGTAAATCCCATGTTCATGTTATCTGTACGTCACAAATTCGGCCTACTTATCTCATAAGTGCCCACTGTGTTTATCCCGATATCTCATATCAGATGGTATGAGACTCACCATTCCATATACATCAGTATCTCATACTGATCAATGGAGATAAACAGAGGTGACAGCTCTTGGGATATAATGTGCCCACTAAAATATACTTTAGCTGTGAACTCTGATTTATAGCAAATGTCTCATATATTCTGTCACTTCTATTCTTATCTCATAAGAAGAGAATATATAACATTTTGCTAATGGACAATTTCAAATAAATATGATATAAGACACAACATTTAAATGAAATGTTAATTACTATTAATATATTTACAACGTCATTTACAAAGTACAAGATTAGTGTATGCTCTAGGACACACACAACTAACATCTATTACATGTGATTGGAGGTTCACAAATATAAATCTCCGATATTAAATCTCAAAATGTATTCATGATAATCAAACATAAAGTCTCTATTACCTTAGAAGTTTATGAAATATATAGTTTATTAATTTAATTATTTTAATATTATGAATACATTTTGAGATTTATTTTAAAAGTTCAAAATTTAAATTTTTACTTTTGAATTTAAGTATATTTAGTGCAATACTATTTATTTGTAATTTGAAGGAAAAAATTAAAATAATTGACAGCAATATGTAGAAAATAAAATGACTTCAATTTATTGTTTCAAATTACAAATAAATTGTATTACACCAAATACACTCAAATTCATTAGTAAAAATTTAAATTTTAAACTTTACAATAAATCTCAACATATATTAAAAAAAATTAAAATAACTAATTTAATAAATTATATATTTCTTAAATTTCTAAGGTATTAATGTGATTAGTGTAAATATATTATTGTAAGTGTAAATGTTTGAAATTTATTAAATTTCTATTAGAAAAAGTGAAATTATGAGAGAGGTGAAGAGAAATATATATATATATATATATATATATTCATGATAACCTATAAATCTACAATTACAAGTAAGAGACTTTAGTTTTACTCAAATTCAAATTGAAAAAGTTTTGAATTTTAAGAAAAAAAAATTAAATTCAATGACAATACTAAAAAACGAAAAACACCATGAGTAAAAATTTTGCCCATTTAATCTAGAAACCTACAAAAAATTAAAATTGAGCAACTTTTATAAAATAACTCGCAAATTTGACTTGAGTAATAATTACCCCTACATCCATTACTCATATACTTTATAAACCCTCACTTTTTAATAAGAGCCCAACAACTTTCACCAAAACTCTAATCAAAGCTTTTCACTCTAGGGTGACGAGCTCTATACCTTGTTGACAAAATCACCTCAGAACCTAGCTTGGGCTCTTTGGTAAAGATTGGAGGGCAAGAGAGGAGACATATCGTTCCACAAATGGATTTTCCGTTGTGGCTGAGAACAAGAAACTTCTTGCGAACTTGTGAACTGGGCGCTTGTTCCTTAGTGGGTAGGTATTTATACAACAATTTTTTTCTTAATTTTTATTGAATATTCAATTTAAAGTTAAATTACAGTAAAAGAAATTGAAAATTACATAATAGATAAATGTTATTTTTTATTTTATTCTTTTGTGCTGCGTTCACAGTTTTAAGTCCTGCACAGAAGCTGTGAACCAATCATTTTAAAATAGTTTTAATATTATTAAATTAAAATTTTTATTTTTTATATTACATATAATTAAATTTATATAACCTATAAAAATTGTCAAATAAAAAAATAAATCAACTCCATAATTTGTTAAATATTCAAACTAAAAAGGAAAAGAAAAAGTTGCCGTTGAAAAATGGTATACAGCCGAGATACTTTTTTATTTTCAAATTTAAATTATTATTTAAATTTAATATCAAAGTTAATTAAACAAGTATATCAAGTTTTTTTTTCTCCATATCTGCCTCTTAAAGAAACTCCAAGCCATTGCCATCTACACTTTCCTTCTTTTCCGCCAAATGCCTATAAAACTCAAGGAAATGTGCAAAGCAATACATAGAGAAGAAAATTATAACAGAGACAGCTAGAGGAGAGAATGGAAAGAAAGTAAAAAAAGAGAAATAAGGTTGGGTGAGAGTAATTTTTTATTTTTGTTATGCCATATGGTAATGTGTAAACTGGTTAATTAAAGTTTAAGAAGAGTGCTATTACAACATCTTAAGTTTGGAGACGATATGAAATTTATCCTACAAAACAAATATTGATTTTATAAAGAGTTTCCAAATTACTTTGGACAAAATAATCTAGCACAAATAACTGGAAATGGTGAACACTTGTTCCACCCGATGCACCTTGATAGTTTGAAGGACAAGAAAGAAATATTAACCTAAATTAAAAAATAAAAACCGGTAAGTTAAAGTTTTAAGAAATCTATGGCTAGTTGGAATACAAGAATGAAGGAGATATGGTTGTAAGATGATAAAAAGGATAAAAACCTCAAATTGACTCGGTCAACCTAAATTTTGGCTATAATAACCTAAATTGCATAACTTATGCTTCTATGTATTAACCAATCAAGTCAATTTAGCAGCAAGCAGGTTAAGTAAGCACTACTCATCCTAATCAGTTTAAAGGTTCAAGGCATAACCAATGTGCAATTTGAAGGGTATGTTATTAAGTATGGCAAATGAAATGAAATGAAACATCACCACATTGGAAACAGACTTGGAATGCAATTCCTTCTAAACATACAATCATTTGGGGAAGGAAAAACCCATCAAGCCTATTTTCTCATCTATCCAAAGATTTATGGAGGTTTGCCAGTTCCTCGCATGTTGCCATTGAAATTTGACAAAACATGAATACCTTATTGGTTACTCCTAGTATTCTAATGTTGAAAACTGAGAAACCACCAACTACCCACTAGCTAATAAAAGCTCCAAATCTTTCTCATGCATAAATTTTTAAATATCAGCAATGATCTAGGCAGGCAATGAAACAAAATAGAGGAAATTTAAATTAAAATAATGCAAACTGCAGCTGCAAATAAAAAACAATCCAATGTTATATACATAAACATAACATAAGAATAATAGAAATAATATTCAAGTTGTTAGTGCATCTTAAATGTCAACTTAAGACATAATATCATGTGACAATATTTTTTAAATACCGAAATAACATAATGAAAATTTGCCTTGCAACATAAAACAAAACAAAGTTTCTCTCAATTGTAACACAGAAAAGAACATAAAACGTGAAAGTCATTTACGTTCAAGCCAACTTTCAACTAAGTTATCGATATAAAGAAACCTTTTCGATACAAAACCCCAATTATCAAGTTGTTGTGTTAGAACCTTAAGTAAAAATAACTCAGTTCCAATCACGCCATCCTCTACTAAGCAACAAAGAGACAGAATTTGCTAAATATTTATTCGTCCCATTTAGTTTAATAACAACGCCAATGCAATGAAATGCAAATAATAAAATAGTAGACTTAGGTAACTACAAAGCCATCTGAGAGGACGAGATGCATAAAGCTAATAATCAAAAGACAGAAGAAATCTAGAAAAAATGAGCCAATCATAAAATTGTAATTTACAAATTAAAGATAAATGGTTTCATCACCTTTTCTCTCATACTTTACTTTCAAAAGATAAATTGTAAAATAAACAAAATTTAGATTAGCAGTAGTAGTAGTAGTAGTAGGAAGACTATAGGGCTTGAACTCCTTCCACTTCTAAAAAAAATTATATGTAAATTTGTATAAAATGAAATGATACCCAAATACAATGCCAAATGCAAAGAGCTGATGTGAGGACAGTACCCGAATACAATGTCAAATGTAAAGAGCTGACGTGAATAGAGTAAGAGTGAGGGAAACCATGCTGCGCACACCATTATTATGAGGGATGTATTTGGTACCCGTTAATTGATAATTATCCCCATCCTAAATACTTACATAATGATTTTGACAAATTAACAATAAAACTAACGTGTCATTTCACTAATTAGATGAACTCATGTATATGGTAATTGTTTTAGTAATTTCTGTTATAAATATTTTCTTAATATTTTATTTTTTGTTAGTATTTTTCTTATAATTATTACTAGTTATTTTTTATGATATTTTTATATTAATTTTTTAGTACTAATTTTTCATTAACAATTTATTATTTTAATAATTTTTTGAAAATTTATTTATTTTGAATTTTTATTTGTTATATAGAAATTTAATTTTTTTTTATAATTTTTTTTAAATTAACAATCGACTTTTCGGTTGTTAAATCAATTGCAAGTAGCAACCGATTTATAAAATGGTTGCAAAACATAGAGAAAAAATATAATAGAGATAGCTAGAGGACAGAGAATGGAAAGAAAGACAGTAAAAAAAAAAAAAAAAGAAATGTGATTGGGTGAGAGAATAATGATTGAAAATAATTTTTTATTTTTGTCATGCCACATGGTAATGTGTAAACTGGTTATCAAAGGTAAAAAAAAAAAATTTATTATTATTTAAATTGAAGTTGGGACAAATTAAAGTTTTAGAAGAGTTCTCTTACAACATCTTAAGTTTAGAGACAACTTGAAATTTATCCTACAAAACAAACATTGTTTTTATAAAGAGTTCACGAATTATTTTGGACAAAATAATCAAAGCACTAATGAGCGCAAATGGGGTACACTTGTTCCACCCGAGGGACCTAGATAGTTTGAAGGACAAGAAAGAAATATTAACCTAAATTAAAAAAAAAAAAAACTGATAAGTGAAAGTTTTAAGGAATGTATGGCAAGTTGGAATACAAGAATAAAGGAGATATGGTTATAAGATGATATAAAGGATAAAAACCTCAAATTGACTCGGTCAACCTAAATTTTGGCTATAATAACCTCCATTGCATGTCTTCTGCATCTATGCATTACCCAATCAAGTCAATTTAGTAGCAACTGGGTTAAGCATCCTGCTCATCTTAATCAGCTTAAAAGGTTCAAGGCATAACCATTTTGTAATTTGAAGGGTATGTTATTAAGTATGGCAAATGAAATGAAATATCACCACATTAGAACTAGACTTGGAATGTGATTCATTCTAGACAGTCAATCATTTGGGGAAAGGAAAAACCCATCAAGCCTATTTTCTCATCTATTCAAAGAGTTATGGAAGTTTGCCAGTTTCTCCCATATTGCCATTGAAATTTAACAAAACACGAATACCTTATTGGTTGCTCCCTATATTCTATTGCTGAAAATTGAGAAACCACCAACTACCCGCTAGCTAATGAAAGCCCCAAATCTTTCACCTGTATAAATTTTTAAATATTAGCAATGATCTAACCAGGCAATGAAACTAAATAGGGGAAATTTAAATTAAAATAATGCAAGTTGTAGCTGCAAATAAAAAACATAAATAATAGAAACAATATTCAAGCTGTCGGTGTATCTTAAATGTCAACTTAAGACATAGAATACCATGTGAAAATATTTTTTAAATATCGAAATAACATAATGAAAATTTGCCATGCAACATAAAACAAAACAAAGTTTTTCTCAATTGTAACACAGAAAAGAACATAGAAAGGTGAAAGTCATTTATGTTCAAGTCAAACTTCATCTAAGTTATCGATATAAAGAAACCTTTTCAATGCAATCAAGTTATTGTTGTGTTAGAACCTTAAGTAACAATAACTTTAGCAGCTCCAATCACGTCATCCTCTACCAAGCAACAAAGAGACAGAATTTGCTAAATCTTTATTCTTCCCATTTAGTGTAATTACAACCTCAATGCAATAAATTGCAAATAATAAAACAGTCGACTTAGGTAACCGCAAAGCCATTTGAGAAGACGAGATGCATAAAGCTAATAATCAAAAGACAGAAGAAATCTAGAAAAAACAATCAAATCATAAAATTGTAATTTACAAATCCACTATGTAGCTATTAAACACAAATTAAAGAAAAATGATTTCATCACCTTTTGCTCCAATACTTTACTTTCAAAAAATAAATTGTAAAATAAGCAGAATTTAGATTATCAGTAGTAGTACGAAGACCATAGTGTGTGAAGTAATGCTCCATCCACTTCTTAAAAAAAAAAAAAATTATATCTAAATTTGTCTAAAATGAAATGATACCCAAATACAATGCCAAATGCAAAGAGCTAACGTGAGGAGAATACCCAAATACAATGTCAAATGTAAAAAGCGGATGTGAGGAGTGTAAGAGTAAGGTTGGACAACATTCTCTGTTATGCTGCGCAAACCATTACTATGGAGGATGTATTTGGTACTTACAATTAATTGATAATCATCCCCATCCTAAATACTTATATGATGATTTTGACAAATTAACAATAAAACTAATGTGTTCTTTCTTTAGTTAGATAACTCAAATATTTTAAATCTATATAATACGCTTTCCTAGTGGCTTGTACTTTGAATTTATATTTAAGAAATACTTGTATAACAAATTAAAACCATAAGTACAACAGCAAAAGAATGCTTACGGAATAGAATATAGGGAGAGAGACAACAACTTATCTCTTATATTTTATATTTATGCATTTCCCTCTCGATTCCGTTTCCTAAATTTTGAAAATAATGTTTCCCACATTACTGTTTCCGTGCTACTTTGGTTGCTGCATGTGTGCAAAATTGTAGGCTTATCAAAAGAAATCAGATTTGAAGTCTAAACATCCTTGTGGTGAAACGAATTTCACATCTGAGACTACTTAGAAATCAATTTGCATAGTATTCATGTATGCATCTAATTCTCTGCTCAATTGGCACAAGACTCGTAGGTTAATTTTTTAAATTGAATTACTTAGGCATAAGTTACTCAATGATTCAATAATTTTTTAAAGCTATATTTCCTGACATTCAAATAGTCTCCGTAGTCAAATATGTTAATTTTTATTGCACTGCATGTAAGATTGGATTCATGTTTCCTAATTCTCTGCTCAATTGGCACAAGACTCGTAGGTTAATTTTTTAAATTGAATTACTTAGGCATAAGTTACTCAATGATTCAATAATATTTGGTATCATTTGTCTAATGAAAAAAAGTGATGTTATATCTGGGAAAATGTGAGAGAGAATAGAAAGAGAACAAAACTAATATTATTCGTTAGACAATTATACACATTCCCTCTCTTTTTTTTTTTAATGAGATTACAACATATTATTTGAAATTCTCTTTTTGTATAATTGCTAACTTCAATTTGTTAAGTAGCTTTTAACGAAATCGTTTAAGAAGATGTTAATCTATGATAATTTTTTTATAACTACCTAACTTTTAAATAACTAACGAAGAGTTGCCTTTATTGACATTTATCCTTGCTACTTTTGAGATTTATACTAATCATTTTTCAATGCAATGACCCTTTTCTTTTTCTCATTGCCCTTCCACCTTATTGACTCGCTTTTATCACCTTTTATATAACCTAACAATTCTTCTTTACCATTATTTTCTCCTCTTAGCCAAAAATCATGATTTACAATTTTCTATATGGTTTCACTGTTGACGGATGCCATTGAAGTGATGCCTTCAATAATGGATTTTGCATACAAAAGTTATTGTGTCGGAGAGAACTTCTAATTTAGTTTATTTTCAATGTTAATGTTTATAAGTTTTTTGGTAAATCAGTCTTAAATGTTAATGCATGATATATTATATTTTTTAATACATTAATTTTTTTTATAATCATTTCTATTTTTAACACCTTTCTTTTTAATATTCTTATATCTATTTTTTCAAACATTTTTTTTTAGGAAAAAATGTCAAATTAATTGTTGGATTTATAGAGGAAACGAAACTTGAGCAGTTTTTAAAACTCATTTATCAAAAATAGTCCTTGAAAATGATCAATTCGTAAATAAAATGCATGTTTGTAGTGTGTTACGGTCACCCAATGTTACTACTATACAATATCAACAATTTAATATCAAAAATTTTGGATGAGCATGCAGTCAGAGTAAAATTTGTTGATAGATGATTGGTGGCTTTAGAGGAGATAAAATCAGACTTCAAAAGTTAGTACTCTTGCATTTACCGTAATTTTAAAAGAGAATCAAATGATGAATGGTGGAAGCATATTGAATATGATTTTAAGAAATTGTTTATGTTAGTATAACAATTTGTTAATAAGATACATATTATCCATTTATTATTTGTTTATTCTAATCTTTTCATATTTATTTTGCAGAGGAATTTTCAAATCATTGATAAGATTGTATCCTAACTACTCTCACGGCAATTGGATAAATGCTATTGTTGTTGCTGATGGTCAAAGAAAATTATACAATATAAGACATGATGGTAAGTGTTAATTTTATATTTGGTGCGTAATTATGACATTAAAATAAATTATTACGTTATTGTCCGTTGTTAGATATAATGTAATGTTTTATAATAATTTATATCTAGTTTTAGATTATTATTCCGTATTTTGCCCTTTTAACCTAATTTTAAACAAATTAAGTAATTAGATATATTTGAATAGAATTCTATGATAACTGAATTTTAGTTAAACCTTAAATCAAATTGAATTTTCACCTCCAAGAATGTTCCTAATTTGGCTTTAGAATCAGGATTCACTCATTCTTGGAGGTGAAAATTCAATTTGGTTTGAGCTTTAACTAAAATTCAGTTATCATATAACTCTTTTCAAATAAATTTAATTCTTTAATTTGTTTAAAATTATATAAAATAAAGAATAATAATCTAAAATCAGGTATAAATTATTATAAAACATTGCATTATATCCAACAACATATAATAACATAATAATATATTTTAATGTCATAAGTACGATAAAATATAAAATTAGCACATATCATCATATCTCATATTGTATAATTTTTTTTGACCATCAACAATGGCAATACCATTTATCTAATTGCCATGAGAGTAGTTAGGATATAACCTTATCAATGACTTAAAAATTCCTCTGCAAAATAAATATGAAAAGATTATAGAAAAACAAATAGTAAATAAATAACATGTATCTTATTAACAAATTTCTATACTGACCTAAATAATTTCTTAAAATCATATTCAATATGCTTCCACCATCCATCATCTGATTCTTCTTTAAAATTACGATAAATACAAGAGTACTAACTTTCAAGTCTGATTTTATCTCCTCTAAAACCATCATGTATCCATCAATAAATTTTACTCTAACTACATGCTCATTCAAAATTTCTAATATAAATTGTTGATATTGTGCAATTGTAACATGGGGAGATCATAACACACTAAAAACATACTTTTTATTGGCGAATTGATCATTTTCAAGTATAATTTTTGATAAATGAGCTTGACAAACTGCACAAGATTCGTTTTCTCTATATATCCAATAACCAATTTGGCATTTTGTTTCCTTAAAAAAAAGTTTAAAACAATAGATACAGAAATATTAAAAAGAAAGATGCTAAAAGCTGAAATAATTATAAAAAAAATTAATGTACAAAAAATAAATAATATATCATGTACTAACATTTAAGACTGATTTACCTAACAACTTAAAAACATTAACTTTCAAAATGAACTAAATTAGAAGTTTCCTCGACACAAAAACTTTCGCATGCAAAATCTATTATTGAAGGCATAGAGTTTCAAGTCTTGAGGGTTTTTATTCAATCAAAATTAATGTAGAACAGTTTACAGAAAGTTGTTCAACATCAATAAGTTTACCATTTCAATGGCATCCGTCAACAATGAAAACATGTGAAAAATTTTAAACTATGAGTTGTAGCTAAGAGGAGAAAATAATGACAAGAAAGACTTGTTAAGCTATATAAAAGGTGATGAAAGTAAGTTAACGAGGTGAAAGAACATTGAGAAAAAGAAAGGGATTCTTGTATTGAAAAATTACTAGTGTAAAACTCGAAAATAGCTAAGATAAATGTCAATATAACACAACTCTTCATTAGCTATCTAAAAGTTAGGCAATTATAAGAGAATTATCGTAGTTTAACATATTCTTAATGACTTCGTGAAAAGCTACTTAACTAACTTAACTTAGCTATTATACAAAAAGATAATTTCAAATAATGTGTTGTAATCTTATAAAAAAATAAAAAATAAAATAAAAAAGAGAGAGGATGTGTATAATTGTCTAACAAATAATATTCATTTTGTTCTCTTTCTATTCTCTCTCATTTTCTCAGATATACAATCACTTTTTTTATTAGACCATTAATACCCAATATTATTGAATCGTTGAGTAGCTTGTGCCCAAATAATTTAATTTCAAAAATTAACCTACGAGTCTTGTGTCAATTGAGCAAAGCACTAGAAAACATGAATTCAATCTTACATACAAAGCTAGAAAAATTAATATAACCGACTAGGAAGACTACTTGAATACCATGAAATATAGCTTTCAGAATTTCATTATTTATGACCACGTGGCAGAGAAAAAGAAAAAATTGGATATTTAAAATGTCTACATGAATACTATGTAAATTAATTTCTTAAGTGGCCTCAGATGTGAAATTCGTATCACCGTGTGAATGTTTAGACTTTAAATCTAATTCCTTTCAATAAGCCTACAATTTTGCACATATGCAGCAACAAGAAACAAACTTATTTTTACCTCAAAATCATCTTCAGAAATTTTGGCCACATCTTGAACTTCAACAAAGTCCCTAGTTGTATACTCCACAAGTTCATTTTCAGTCGACTTCCTTCCAATCTCAAAATCCTCTTCGCATTCTTATGTAACACAGCATTATAGCAACAATCATTAAGATATATCATTGCATGAAGGACTCATTTAAATAAATTTCCAATAAAAGAGACACAAACCTATTACAGTTGAATATGACACATCAATAGGCTTACTATCACTCTTTTCATCAACATTCTTTGAATCCACCATCACAGTATGCTTTTTAATACTCCTTTTTCCCCTCCTTGTTGTTAACCTCTTTGATTTATCTACCAAAATTTGTTGAGCCATTTGATCGGCCTCCTTGTAAGATAAATTCATTATATTCAAAGCTTACTGCAATAAATCATTTAATACAATAAAAAAAGCCTTCATCTACCTTTATGAAGAGAATCACAATCCCCTAACAAAGAAACAATATCACTAGATAGCTAAGGTGAATTTTAACTCTTATTTTTATTTTTGTTCTTATTTAAATTTTTATTATTTTTATTTTCTGAAAACCACTTGTAAATTAAAATTAATTACAAAATTGTAATCATTAATTTAGGCAAAGTGAGAGTTTTAGGATAAATTAGAAAAATAAAAATATATAAAATATATTTGATATTACAAATAAAATATTTATTTATTATACATAGTAAGTAGAAAATATGTTTTCTTTTTAAATATAAAATTTAAATTAATGGAGCATTTTGTTCATCAAATAAAAGTTTAGAGTCTATATTTGTAATTTATTGTTAGCTTTCTCAAATCCGATTGAGCCCTTCGGCTACAATCGCAACAAATCATAAAGTTAAGCTATAATACAAAAAATTTGAAGAATTTACTATAATCATGAATTCATGCAAACATCTGGACTTTTTCATCCATTAAGCTAATAATAAAATAATAATCATTTTTAAAAGATGAAAGTGGTCTTCAAACCATTAAATGCCATCAATTACACCCAGAAGACCTAATGCAATTATATTTCTTCACTGTACTTACAAGTTCTTCTAAAACAGTAATCAAACCTTAAATGGAAGGAAAACTAGACAACCTAATAAGATTCTAAGAAAGCTGTTTTCATTTATTTTAAAACACACATGAAAATTAGATTTTGAACTATGTATGCAAAATTATGTTCAAACCCTTCGTGAATGAGATTATATCACAACACTAAACACATGTTTTATTGAGATAGGTTGCAACATACGTTTTTAATAGTAGTGTTCGGTTCTGGTTCTAGTTCAAAGTATGCCTTGGAACGAGAACCAAGCCAAAATTTCAATAAAGTTCCAATTCAATTCTCAATTTTTTAATTTCAATTCGATATAGTTTCAATTTGATTCTTATTTTTAAAACGATTTTATGCAATTTTTTCTAACAAAAATCATACTTGAATTAGCATTTAAACATTAAAAGTTAGTTATTAATATACAATATATCAAAGTTATTTTTAAATTATATAATGTTTAACCACAAGATTCATATATAATTTAGAATTAACCATATTATATAATATTTGGGATTAAGGTTTTTAGAGCATTTAGTACTATGTTAACGAGGGGTAATTATTACCCTTTTAAGTTTTACCCCTTTAACAATTACTCCTTTAAAATTTAGAAGAGCAACACTTAACCTTAAATTTTTTAACCTTGAACCAAATGCATTTTTAGTTGTTGTATATAATATAGTAATACATGTATATAATATAGCATAATATAGTAATGGAGCTGTGAGTTCCAAAAGAGAGATGGGGCAAGGTTAGATGAGTTAGTGTAAATGTGTCGGGATGATAGCAAGAAGTCGACGGAGATAAATTTGTGAGATTGTAAAGGCTTTTGACAGTTTTAAGGAAGCTGAGTTCTGGGTTAGGAGGGGAGGCACGCTATCTCACATGGGTCTTAAAGGAACATGAGAGCTTTAAGTGGCACGAGGGACATAATTCTACCTGAAGGAGAAATCATATAATAATGATGGAGCTAAGGGGATTGCGGTGTGAGGACTAAAACGCAAGTTTAAGACTAGAATCAAGTTTACTAACAGTTTGGTTAAAGAAAGAAACTCAATTTTTGCCCATTCAAAACTCAGTTACAGAGAAACACCAAAAATGCTGCTTTTCTCAACCTGCTGTTTCACAAATGACTAGGCAGCAGTTTTAATATTTCTGTTCACAAAAATATCCTCCAGAACTTAAAGATATCATCGTGCCACTGGAAATACTAACCTTTCTCTCCTCAATCAACACAGAAAAAATATGCACAAGGAATGGAAGACAGAAAAATATCTTAAGAAGAAGGAGAGAAAACACAAAGCTTCTTTACCCTTGCTTCCATTACTCTCCCATTGTTTTTGCTATTTCATTCCACCCAAAGCAAATCCTAATTAACTTTTGCTCCCCCATATGTACTCCATTCTCCTCACTTCCCAAATCAAATCCTCGCTCTTAATAACAATCAGGATTCAATAAATAGGTAACTAGTTTGGTTTTTTCTTTTCAAAATTCTTGCCATATTTTGAAAATTGTTGATACACCCACTCAGGAAATCAGCTTTGTACTCACCTAGCTTAGATGCAAAGGTGTCTCTGCCAATAAGTCTTCTCGCCAGAAGGTTCATTCTCATTCCTTTCATGAATTAAAAAAATTTTATATATGCCTTCATTCTCTTTCCCACAAATAAATTTAATCCTTTTTTTTTCTCACTTGTTCGGGTTGGAGTAAACCTGAATAATTACCTCAGCTTACCCAAACCAGCTATAGAATCTATGTTTATTTCTGATTATGTTGAGTGAGATTGTGATATAATTTAGCATGTTGTACAAAACATTAGAAAATGCCCGGATATAGGACTAAGCTAATCATTCTTTCATATGTTTTTACTTTTTCCTTTTCATTTTCTTCCTCCAAAAAAATCTCTGATTTGCATTTGTACTTCTTGAAACCCAAACTATGAAAATCTAATTTAAAAATGAATATTTTAGAGATTGTCAAATGGGTGTCAAATTTCTACATTTGTTTAGTAGTAGTTTAATGGGTCATCACTAGATTTATTAGTATGAGACCATGTTGGATTGGTGGATTAAAACAACGCTTATTTAAGGATTCTTGTTCTTCATCTATAGGAATCTAAATGTTTAGTTAGAACTGATTTTAATATTTCAATGCTATTTTTTGCATTAAGAATGAACCTTCCTAGGCTGTGAACAATTAAAGGTAGTATTGTTTATGAATGTAACATAGTGTTATGGGTAGTTTTCTTACATCAAGTGTTTACTTTCACTAATCCTAAAGAAAGAAGAGTTCATTAGATATATGGTAGAAATAAAGCAAGTTCGTAATTGGGCCCAGCAATTGGCTTAGCAATTGTTGATGAAAGTAGTAAAAAAGGCTAAAATCCCAATTTTTTAAATCAAATATGTTCTCAGTGATGTCTTTCTATAGTTCAAAGGGCTGACTCAATTAGCCTTGAGTTTTATATTTATACTGGTCTCTTTGGGAGCCATGTTGGTAATTGAGATCCTATCCAGGTTCCTTAATCCACTTAAATAGGTTTGCGGTGGAATGTTTATTTTTGAGATTTTAGTCAGCTTACATCTTTCAAGCCTCCTTCATGTTCAAACATATAACACAATTTACTAAATGCTTGCCGCTCCATGCTAAACTCTAATATACAAACATCAACACTCTCATATACTAGTTGATTCATCATCTTTCTACTTGAGAAACAATTTTTAGTATATTTTTCTTTCAAATGACAAAGTTATTCTGTGATGTCAAAATACTACAAAAAAACTTAAAAACCCAAATTACTATATTTAGAATCTGCTGCCATTGTGACACTGTTGCTATATATTTTCTCATTTTTATCAACTTCCTAGTAGCAAGATAAGCCATAGTTTCAAATTGTAGTAGCAACCGCATTCGTACTCGTGGGTAACAAAAACAAGCCTATAACAGCCATAACATAAAGGTGATTTTTTTGAAAATTTTGCAATGTTCATGGAATGAATATATATTTAAAAATAGGCCTATTGGACAAAAAAAGACTTATCGTTTTCTCTAATTTGCAATTACATCCAAACATTCTAAATTTATAATTTTGAACCACATATCCCAACCTTTGGCAATAGCAGCCAAAATCTCAATCAATTTGGAAGATTTTAAATTTTGTCCACCTGAAGCCGTGATTGATAATAAAAAAGAAGTTTGCTATGGATAACAAAATGAACACTAATATTTTTAGGTTTGGATACAATTACTCTCAATCTTGAAGTTGGTATATGTGATCCAAAATTCGAATGTTTTGATATAATTGTGTCATCTAACAAAAAGTTTGACCTTTTCTATCTAATTGGCCTTAAAGATATAATTAAAACTAAGATATACAACTAAATAATAAGCATAAATATGTCAAATAAGAACATTAAATCTATCATTGTTAAACATCATTAGCACTAACCAATTTAACAACCAAATAATTGAGTAGACAGTAAATAACTCACCTTAGGTACAATAACTAAGGTAAGCAACTAAGCATTTAATTTAAACTTAGGTTTTAAACATACTATTTAATTTATGAAAATTAATTTCAAGAGTTAATTTCATATATCTTTTTTTTTATTTTTATATTGAAAAAGCCTAAATTTATACTTAGCAAATATTATTAAAGCCTAAAACTTTATTTGACATCATTTTCTAATTATTTATTTACTTACCTAAAAATGATTCAAAAATAGCTAAAAATTAGGAAAAAAATAAACAGTAATTCATCCTTTGCTCTCCTTCACTTTAAAACCACCTTGTCTATTTGATGATCTATGCTCTTAAGCTCAAAAATTTTGCAGGAAAACTAAGGATTTCACTTGATTGTGGATAAAATTGAGAAAAGTTGAGACAAAATGGCACAATGCCTAAAAAGAAAGTGAAGAGCTACATGACTAAGCTAAGACGGCCTTCTACCCTAGAAAAAGGTTCCTTCTACTGCCCTTTATATGAATGCAGTTAAAAAAAAAAGCGCCAAAGATTCTTAGAAAAAAAATTGGATGAATGTTTATATGAATGTAGAAATACTTGCTTATCAAAATCATTTACCATTCCAGTAACAATTTGATCTTAATAGTTGATTGGAAAACTTTACATGCAAAGTGCTTATGACAAATAGTTACATAGGATTCAAACTATGTAAAGTAGTCTGAAACATGAAACTAAGAAGAGCAACAATGCCCTCACCAAGTAGGCCCGCAGAGATGAAGACATATATATATATATATATATATATAAGAATGCTTAAAAGTTACATAGATTAGGCTAAGTAGAAGATAAGTAGATGGCTTTGTCATTTTCGTGTTTTGGAACATATTACCCAAAAAAAAAAAAAAACACTCCAATTCCTAAGGCTTAGTAGGTCAGCTAAGCAATGTTTTCTTACGAAATTTGATATGTCAATTAGCTTTTACCTACATTTGTGTAACAGCTAACCAAATGGAGCTTGTCAACAACACATTTACGTAGCTGCAAAAAGAAGGCATCAAATGTTCTTTAAGTATCAAATCAAAAGAATCCCAATGGCCGAAGGGGGGAAAATTAAAAGATGTTGATAAGGGTTGCAAGAGAAGTTTAGGCTAATTTGACTTGAGCAGTTACAAATGCTATTGCTACTACAAGGAGTAAAACCATATGTTAGTTTTTGTTTAACTCTAAATGTTCTATTTTTTTTGTTTTCTCTACAAGAGAAATTGACATCAATGACTTTTATGAAAGCTTTAGAATTTATTCACATTATTACTATATACTAAGTGGATGCTTTTACTGTTCTTTAGAACAGTGAAAAGACTGTTTTGCCACTTCTAAATCGATATCTGTAGACTTAGCACCGTCCATATTACCTTTCTTTTCTTTTTATATCTTATGAAAAATGTTATTGTACGATAAATGTGTACACAAATTCAGTACACAAGTAATTTATACCATTCAATGTGTGGGACCCATGCTTTCAACTGTCTATATTTCTTGGTATATTTAATTAGTGCATGAATTTTCGTGTTGAATAGCATCACTTTTCAAACAATATATTTATGGAAAAATTACTATTTACTACATCCTAAGTCAATTATTACACAAGACACAGAAATATTTAAGCCATTTAATGGCTTTTACCGTAGCTTTGAAGTTTTAGTTTATTTAATTATAGAAAAAAATTTTAATTTTCTCTTTATTTTTTTTAAATTAACATAATATATCCATAAAAAAATAACATAATATATAAAATATAAACCACAAAAATTCTAATTATATATTTTATTATTTAATAAATCATTTTAAATTTTTATTTAATTTAATAAAATTATAAATTTCTTTAAAAATTTATAGATTCGATAATCTTATTTTCTATCTCACTTTTCCTTTTATTATTATTATTATTATTATTATTATTATTATTATTATTATTATTATTATAAAGAGGGAGAGAGAGAAGGGGGAGAGAACCTCTTAACATTGTTCATAGGAACAATACCCATACGATTTTTTTAAAATTTTTAAAAATTTTTAAAATTATTTATTCTTGTTACAAGAGTGTCAGGTCACAGGGCACCCCTCCTCTACAATTCTACCAAATATCCCATCCCTATCAAACATTCCATTTTTTAAGTGTTGTTTATTTTTAAAATCTTTTTGAACTCTAACCCTTTGTCTTGCTTTTTAATATTTTTTATTTTTTATTTCTTTCCTTGTTTAAATAAGGGGATTGGGGGAGTATGTACTCAAACCTGATATCACGTAAATAATGTCTTTAGTCAATAGACAAACCATGTTAGACTTTTATTTCTTTTCTTTAAAAAAAAATTATGTAATTAAACTTAGTCAATATTTACATGAAAAAGATAATATTTTTTAAATGTTGATCATATAATTCAAATAAAATCTAATTAAATTATAAATTGAATGTAAAAAGACGTTTTATCTTTTTTCATAAATACATACTTTAACAACATGAATTCATAAATTATAATATTAATCTATACTATTGTCATTAAAGAATAACGCAAGTTATAGCATTACTACATCTAAACTCAAATTTGAGTTAATATTCCAATAACGGTATTGTAAAATGTTTATTAGGTGTTTTTTTCCTTCTTTTCCTTATTATTTTAATTTGATGAACTCTTTCAATTTCTACATTTGATTTTTTATTGTAATATCTAACTTTAAAATTTTATTTATTTTAATTATATTTAACTATATAAATTATTTTATCAATCATTATAGATTATCTCTAAAGTAATAAAAAAAAGTATACAAGAAAAAATACACTATAATTATAATAAATACGGGACACAATTTTTTTTATCTCCAAACTATATATGAAAATATTTTATGAGTGATAGAAATGAAAATAATTAAATAAGTTCTATAATATTTATAAATAATAATTTTTGGTAAAATATATACATATAAAAAATTCACTTATTAATAATATTAGAAAATTTTAATAACAAAAAAGTTATACTCGCAGCATCACGCGAATATTATAGCTTGTGCTGTACTATTTGATAAACTCAGGCTTAATGATTGCCACAACAACTGTGGCACACAACCATCATTACTTTATCCTCTACAAAATTTTTAATTATTGTTCATAAATTTTATTCTTTTAAGTCATTTTTAAGTAATACCAATTTCGTGTTTTGTGGCTAACCACCAAACTATAGACACAACAGAGGCATAACAAGACAATTAAAAAAAAAAAAGCATTCAATTTGGGGAAATAAAAAGGGAAAATATGAGGAAAAAAACCTGGAGAAAAGGGTTTGGCAGTTTCAGATCCGTCCAACTTCTGCACTTGATGGTACTTAAACACTTAAATTTGTAATACATGTATCAACGAGCACCAGTTAAGGATTTTACAGTGACAACTCAATAGAGGAAAATAGAGACTACCTGAGTGCAAATCTTTGAGAAAATAGCAGATTATATGTCATATCAACTGATCTTAAACCCAAAACCTGCATTACAAATTACTTATCTAATAATCAATCTATCTATGCTTGAAATAATCTCAAGAAAATGAAAATAAAGAAGACGAAAATTAAACATATCTGGTGGAGTGGAATGCAATTACTAATGGAATTACTCACCAAAAGTGAAACCTAGAGTACTAATGAGAGCACAGTTACATATCACAATTGAAACTGACAATACCACTGATAAACTCAAGAGCCTCAAAAGTCCCCAACCGGAGCCTCTAGCTCTCAGCCAGAACCAGCGATAATACTCGCAGTCGCCAACTAGCTTTCTGCAAGTGAACGAGAGATCGGAGACTAGAGAGATTAGCGTTGCAAAGAAATGTTGCAGGAGAAGCAAAACTAGAGAGGAAAATAAATCGCAAAAGGTTTCACCCTGTATTGTATTCAAGATTACTTTCAGTTTGTTATGCAATGGGGAGTACGGGAATATAAGTCATGATAAATACATGTGTAATATTTATTGTTATAAGAATCCAATTTATTGTTCATGTGAACAGTCAATGGAGTGTGCGTGTTTCACGTGAACAGTCAATGGAGTGTGCAAGTGTGTGTGTTTTTGTGTGTCAATTCTGCCCTCATTAAACACCGCAAAGAGACCATTTTGCCATCCTCAAGAACAAAACTCTGAGCAAATCTCAAGAACTCAAGATCAAGACTCAGAGAAATCTCAAGAACAACCTTTCAAAAACCAAACAAGATTTACGGGAACAAATAATAAAAATCTATACTTGTACATCAAAGGAGAATCCAGTTTACTGTTCATGTGAATAGTACCCTGTTCAACCTGATTGACACATGAATATATCTTTTTTACAATTCTGCCCTCATTAAACACAGTAAAGATACACTTTTACCATTCTCAAGAACAAGACTTAGAGCAAATCTCAGTAACAAACTTTACAAAACCAAACCAGATTTACTAACCAACAATAACAATTCATCATAAATTGCAAACAAAATCTCAAAATAATAGAACTAAACTAAGAAATTAGATTGGGAAGAATAAAAATTGCACATTCGCAAACAGCAAACAAAAATCTGCAAAGTCTAAAAGACTAAACCAAACAACAAATCCTAAATCAAATAGTAACAAATTAATTGAAATCTATGAAACAAACCCACCAATTCCCAAGCAAAGTACTAAAGCCAAAAACATCAAAACATGTCATAATAGTCCAGACTCAACCAGAAATCTTCCCCTAAACTTGAATCAGTCCATCTTAAGTGGATATTCTTGAGAGATGATGTATTTTGAATTGGTACAGTGAGAATTAAGATGCAGCCAGACTCACACTCACCCTCTGGGATGACGTAGAATAATGACATGTAGAACCGTGTACAAGGTCCACAAGATGAAGAGGGGGATGGGTACTAAGAAAGCCCAGATTCACACTGTAACCAGAAAAAAAAAGGACAAAGCCCATTTAATCATTGGTTTGATTTTCAATAGATTTTTAACAGGTTAATTCCATCGATCATCCCTCAATTTTGGGTGTTATTTTATTTCAGTCACTTAACTTCAATTTGATAAGTCCCTCTGAATTCCTCTAATAGGTTTTCCAATTACCTCCATTGCCCCTTTATTTTCTCTCTCTAGACTTCATCTTTTTGTCTCTCTTCTTTGTCCATTTCTAGACTAATCAAGTCCAACAATAAGAACTCTTCCAGGATTTACTCTAATCCCATAAACCATAACATAGACAAGCTAAAAGAAAAGCCTTTATTCATATATCTCAAATTGTATTGAGCATATTTTATACTTAATTAACTTGATATTAACAAAATCAAGCAACATATAACAAATAACTTCAAAATATGCATTAATGCCTCCTTTGGCATAAATCATTTGCAAGAAAAGAATTTCATTCTCACAAAATCATGCATAATTTCTATGTAAATTTTTTTAAGTTAAAAAGAATGAAATTATTTCATTCCAAATATGAGAATCCACAATAAAAATATCAATTGAAATGAAAATTCTCCATTGCAAACAAAAGGTTATAAATTTTAATAAAGAAATAAAATTTCGTGCAATTAATTAAGCTCAAAGAAAAGCAACAAATGAGAGAGGGAAGAGAAAGGAAGGGAGTGGGTTGGAATTGGAAATCATTATTGGAGAAGATATTTTCAATGCCCCCATTATTACTATTAGGGGTGTTCAGTTTTGGTTAAGAACTAGAATCGAACTAAAATTTCGATATGGTTTCAGATCGGTTTTTAATTATTTTTGTTTTGGTTCAGTACGGCTCTCGATTTTTCAATTTTTGTTCGATTCAGTATGATTTCAGTTTGGTTATCAGTATTTAAAATAATTTTATATAATTATTTCATTAAAAAGTCATACTTAAATTAGCATTTAAATTTTAAATTAGGTTATTAAAACATAATATATCATATAATATACATTTTAACTATTTATTAATCATATAATATTAGGTTGTATTTAGTTTATAATTATATATACATATATAAATATATATAATTATATTGAGTGTAAATAATACATCTAAAAAAATAGAAAAATATATGTACAAATTCTGTTCTCGATTCGATTCTGGTTTAATACGATTTCGGTTCGATTTTGGTACAATTTCAGTTCGATTCTTAATGAAGTAACAGAACCGAACCAAAGCATCAAAATAACTTCGGTTCAGTATGGTTCCTGTCAACTCGGTATTATCTTTCGGTTTGGTTCGATTCCCCCAAAAACTAGGCACAACTCTAATTACTATACTAGTTAAAAGCTCGTGTGATGCAGTGGTTCACATTTAAATAAATACAATTTCTATACTGATGAACGT
This sequence comes from Hevea brasiliensis, assembly GCF_030052815.1. Classification (NCBI taxonomy): domain Eukaryota; kingdom Viridiplantae; phylum Streptophyta; class Magnoliopsida; order Malpighiales; family Euphorbiaceae; genus Hevea; species Hevea brasiliensis. Next base: position 11,254,311 of record NC_079493.1, on the reverse strand, counting down.
TTAAAAAAAATAATAAAAAAATATAATAAATACATTTAAAACATAATATGACAAAGTATGACAGCCTTCAATCTTCTCCCAAAAAGTATGACAACATCTAATTGAAATTAATTAATTTGGCACACATAAAAAATTTTCAATAAACAATTCCCAACCATTTCCAAGTTTTGCTACTATTAATGGATCTCCAAACACGTTCCTTTAGGAAATGCTCTTTGCAACCCATCTATAAACTTATCTGGCATTTATGCTTAAAAAATCAAGTGGAGCCCCTAAACAAAAATGGGAATCAAAATAGAATACACAAATCACAAATTTAGGAGCAATAAAGGAAAAAGGACCACGCAAAGCAAGTAACACTAAGGTGCGACAATCCAAGTTGAAAAAAGGATGAGCAAGCAATTTGAAGACAACTAAAGGTAATTGCTATTTGCTAAATCATATATTTAAATAGTTCTTATTTTGAAATCATAAAATGCCAAGTGCTCTCAAAATTCAATCCTCTAACATTTCTCATTACCATACCAATTACAAGAATTTGAAGAGTTAAAATTATCTGAAAAAATAAAAAATGCTACATTTAAAGAATAAAAAAATGTTATTTTTGTGACTTGAATTTTGGATATATTTTTCACGGACCCGAATTGTGACCCGATCCAAAAGTTTTCTCGTTGTGACCCGATTGAGATAAAAAGTAAGATCTGTGGTGGTAGTAATCAACCCGTGCCTGAAGCCCACCACTTATCTCCTTGGGGGTACGGGGGCAACGCCTTTGCTGTATGGACTAGTATAAATATTATAATATTCCATCATTTGTGGTAGAGTTGTGAAATATTCAGGAAACACACTAGAGTTAGGGTTTGAGAGTTTTGATTGATTATATCTTGCTCTTTTCATCATAGTGGAACTTTTTTTCTTATCGTGCCCGTGGACGTAGACCTTATGGTTGAACCATGTTAAATCCTGTGTTATTCTTTTTCTCTTTTCAATACTGTGTGATTGTGTGATTTGTGTGTGCCTTAGATTTGCGTGCTTGTTAGAATAAATTAGTATCAGAGCTTTGTGCGCAAAACCTAGGGTTTACAGATGGCGTCGTCTTCAATGAAGTATGAGATAGAGAAGTTTAATGGTGGATCAAGTTTCAGTCTGTGGAAGATTAAAATTAAATCTTTCTTGATCCTACAAGGTCTATGCAAGGTAATCGAGGATAACTTTCTAGAAGGTATGAAAGAGGAGGAGAAGGCTGATCTAAAGGAGAGAGCCTTAAGTGCGATTTTCATGAGCGTAACTGATAATGTCCTACGAGAGATTGCTAGTGAAAGCTCAGCATCTACAGCATGGAAAAAATTAGAGGAGTTATATTCTGCCAAATCACTGACTAACCGCCTATATCTGAAGAAAAGACTTTACAATCTGAGAATGAGCAAAGGTACGCCCATTAAAGAACATCTGGATGAATTCAATTCAATTTAAAGAACATCTGGATGAATTCAATTCAATCATTATGGATCTGAAGAACATCTGGATGAATATGGCCCTTATTGTTTTATGTTCTTTGCCACCCTCCTATGAAACTTTTGTTGATACTCTATTGTATGGGAAAGATAGTATTTCACTAGACGATGTTAGTAATTCTCTAAAATCGAAGGAGTTGAAAAAGAAATTTCCAGATAATAGATAAAGATTTGAGGGGGAAGGTTTGATGAGCAGGGGAAGAACACATTCAAAGGAGGGTTCTTCCAGTAGGAAGAAATCTAAGGCTAGATCTAAGTCAAGAATGAAAAAGGCCAACTATTTTGAGTGCGGAGAGCAAGGTCACTACAGGAGAGACTGTCCCAAGTTGAAAAATAAAAAGGGAAAGCAACCAGAAAGTTTTGCGAATGTGGTTGATAGTTTTATTGATTCTGATAGTGATGACAGTGCTGGAGAAATTTTTTCCGTGAGTTTAGATCATGGACAAAATTCCTGGATTCTTGATACTGGTGCTACTTATAACATGTGTCCACATAGAAACTGGTTTGTCACTTACAAACAGATGAATGGCAAAGTGTTCTGGGCAATGATCGTGCATTATCTGTTGAAGGAATTGGTAACATCAGATTGAGGATGTTTGATGGCATTGTCAGAACTATAGAGTGTTGGCATGTTCCAGGACTAAAGAGGAACTTGATTTCTCTTGGGAGACTTAACTCTCATGGATTCAGATACCATGTAAAGAATGGAGTTCTCAAAGTGTACAAGGGCTCTATGGTGAAGAGCAGTTTGGTTTCAGAATTATATTTTCTTCAGAGCAGTACAGTTTCAGGGGAAGCTGTAGTAGCATCCGAAAGCAATAATCAGAATCAGACTCAATTGTGGCATATGCGTCTTAGTCATATGAGTGAAAGAGGATTATCTGTGTTAAGCAAGTGGGATTTGTTGGATGGGCAGAAAACAGAATCTATGGACCTTTGTGAACACTGTGTGTTTGGCCAGCAGACCAGGGTCAAGTTCGATAAAAAAGTAGTGCACAAAACCAGAGGAATGGTGGATTATATCCACTCAGATCTATGGGGTTCTAACAGAATCCCTTCCAAGAGTGGTGCCAGGTACTTTATGACTTTGATTGATGATTTGATAAGTGCATAATTTATTAATTTTACTCTCATCACATTTAGTGCTTTTAGTGTGTTTTTATGTTTAATTCAGTTGGTTAAAATATATTTATCATTTAGGCATATTTTTAGATAGTTGTGGAATAATTGTGTTAAATGGAGAAAATTTCAGTGTTTGACCTTTGCTGTATTTTTTAGGTGTTTCTAAAGTTATGAGTCTCCAAATTGAGTGCTGTTTAATCCATTGAAAAGCTAAGATAGAGCACTTCAAATGATAAAGAGGGACCAAAGCCCAAATCAGTCTCCAAGATTAACAAAATGAGCTATGGATCTATTGCAAAAGCCCAGACTTGATGTGTCACGACCAGTTTTAGTATTTATTTTGTATCTGGAGTTTCAGACGTCCAAATGAAGCAAGCCCAAGCCCAATTAAACCTTAAGAGTCACCTCTACAACTTCTATGAAGGGTTGGATGCGAGATGAGGCCATTATAATTGTGAAAAATGGCAATGAAATCATCACTATGGGCTGGACCGTCTATCTAAACTAGTCCCGATATTTGAGCCATAACTTGGGCTGTAGACCTCGGATTTGGGCGAATGAGTACCCGTTGGAAACTAAGAAATAGGGTTATAACTTTCCTGAAGAGGGCAGAGGCAGATTCGGAAATGAAGTCGCTGAAAATCGGCCTTGATTTCAAAGACGTGAATGCAGACTGAAAATCTATCTTTTGAATTTCAAAACTTTTCCTAGTTTGGTTCTTATCTTTGGAATTAGGTTTTTTACTATAAATACGTCTTTGGGCAGCAGCTAAAAGCATCCCATTCAGACCTTCGTTCTCCATTCTTTTTTAGATTTCTTCTTTATTTTTCTTTATCTTTCTATAAGCCATGAACATGAGTGGCTAAGTTTTTAATTCAGTTCAAGGGATTCAAGTTCTTATGTGTGATTTGTGAGATCAGGTTCTTAATTTAATTTATGTCTTTTTGAATATTTATTATTTTTTAATTTAATTGTTTTTGATCTGTTGAATGATTTGCTAAAAAGGCCTATTAGTTAATTGTTTGATTTGATCAATTGCTAGTTCATCTTCATAATCCGTAATTGTTGTGTAAGATTGAATATGAGTAGCAATTAGGCTTTATTGATTATGATCCAAGTTTTCGATAATAACCTAAGGAAACAATAGGGTGGATTAAATGATTTATGCTTCATAAATTGTTGTTCAGCTTAACTATCTCCTTTTCTTAAAGCAATTATTAATTTGATGAGGATTGTTTAATACCAACTCAGTTAATAATTAGAGTCAATAAGAGTGCTAGGCTCGAATTAATGAGTATAGGGAAGTCAGGGGTTTACCTCGCTGTTTGGTAAATCTACGTTAAGTATTCAATAAGATACAATTTTATTTCTTTTATCTATGATCGAATTAATGCATTGGAATGAGAATTACATTGGACTGAAGTTTGTTTAATTTGAGAGTTTCTTATTTAATTTTAGATCTTAAATTTTGGATTTTTGATTTCTTCTTTGGATTGTGAATTTACCCCCCCCCCCCAACCTTTGTTTCTTTTTCCAGTACATAAGTGCATGAAATTTAATAATTCAGTCTCTAGGGTTCGACTTGGATTTACCATTTACTGTAGAAAATATTTCATAATTGGTGATTTTAGTTAATTTAATTTCTGGTGAATTCGACACCCATCATGATTACTCTTGGATGGTGTGGGTGTATTTTCTGAAAACAAAAGATGAGGCATTTTCAACCTTTGTAAAGTGGAAGATGATGATTGAGAAGCAGACAGAAAAGAAGGTCAAGCGTTTTAGAACTGATAACGGGTTGGAATTTTGCAATCGTGAGTTCGATGAATTCTAAACTCTTAATACATAATATGCCTTTTCGTAAATTTTTGTGCTATCTCTTAATTTTGCATATTGTGTTGCCATTGAGGACAATGTCAAATTTGAGTTTGGGGGTAGAGATGCATTTCATGCATTGCATTCACTTTACATTTCATTACATCGCTTAACTATATCCATATTATACTTGTGTATAAAAAATTCAGAAAATTTCTTTACAAACTTTGAGAATTTCAAATGGTTTTTAACTTAGAATTATAACCAAAAATATTAATAAGCTAATAATTGGACTCCATGGAATTGAGGAATAAATGTATCTGGATAGGCAAAAAGGCTTTAATAGGTTGTTTGTGAAAAACTTAATCACCTAGTGGAGCTAGACTAGTTAAATCCCTTCATAGCTATTAATCTATCACATTGAACTTGCAAAATTAGGAGAAGATTTTTGAAATACAAATAAACCTAAAAAAATGTCTCACTAGCCCTAGAACATGTCTCATAGACTTATCGAAGCGAAATCCTAGCATATGCTTGACAAAAAGATTATTAAGTCATTCTTTGATGCAGCCTCATTAAGTCTTAGCCACCCCCAGCTATAATATATCCATTGTACCCAACTTGAGCTCATATTTTTACCTATATGATTTCCTTTGTTTACCCATAATTATTTACCTAGTCCCTAGCTTAAACACTAACCATTACCCTTTTTGAGGAACGCCTAATACATAAAAGGATAGGTATTCCGAGTACAAAAAGAGAAAGATGGGGAGAAGGTGTGGAAACCAAGAATAGTGCAAGTGTGCAATTGAAATCAAAGAAAAATTTGCCTTTCTAACCCATCAAAAGCAATGAGTTTGGGGGAGGGGACAAAAAGGGACAAAATATATATATATATATATATATATATATATATATATATATATATATATATATATATATATATATATATATATATATATATATATATATATATATATAAGTTCCAAAAGTATCATGAAAATATGCTTAGCATTATAAAGAACCCTTCTTCCCCACATAAAATTAGCAGAATAAACTTCCCCACACAAAATCAGTAGAATAAACTTGGTATACTTAGAACTTTGTACATGAAAGCTATCCTCGTATTTGCACTCCCTAAAACCCTTCATTGGTAACTAAATCATTATCCCTTAACCCCATTACAACCTTTCTAAAGACTTTTTGATCTTTTGAGAGTGTGTGCTACATTAGTGGAGATAGGGAATTGATATGTGCCTATGGAGTTGGAATTAAATCAAACTCACTAATAATATAAGCAAATTTGGGGGAAGTAAGTATTTCTTAAGTCTATCCTAATAAAACAAGTTACTTATGACTTACTAATAACCTTATATAGAGGAATAATTAGTTGAAATACCCTGAAAGGGGTGAAGCTTTAAATAGGCAGCCATTGAAACCCTTATGCCTTGGAAGAGGGTGGTTGGAATGGAGGATTAAAGCAGTTCAATTGTATGCATATTGAATTTATGGTTATATTTCTGGGTCTTCCCCTAAAATGTGTTCTAAAAAGGTTTTGATTTGCTTAAGGACAAGCAAAAGTTTGAGTTTGAGGGTATTTGATATACTTGTATTACATAGATGTTTTTAAGCACATTTACACAGCATTTCGTAGCATTTAGATATGTAATTTTATGCATAATCATGAAATTCATTAACTTTTGTAAATCTCATTGCTCTGCACTAAATTCTATATTTTCTGTATATTTTCAGGTTTTTTAAGGGAGTTCCAAAGCATAGAAGTAAAGAATAAGGCTTGGAAAAACTCAAAGAAGAAGAGCATTGTTACTGATACACTTTACACAGGTCGTGTAAACATACCACTGACCCGTGTAACTTACTATTAGGAGAAAACCAATGAAGACAAGAGGAGACACAGTACACAGGCCGTGTAACATGACCCGTGTAACCTGCAGAGACCCATGTAAGATTCTGCTTGGCTAGAAGAACAATAGAACACGGGCCGTGTAATTGGACCCGTGTAACTAGCCAAGACCCATGTAACTTTCTACCCAAATATCAAATGCAACTTTCAAATTCCAGTAAGTTACATGGCCTAGTGACACACAGGCCGTGTATTAGCCGACAACCAATTTCCTAATTTGATTCTAGCTCTAGTTTTTACACTCAGAACAGACTTCTGATACCATTGGGACTCTAAAAACTTAACCCTAGGACATTGAATCTAAATAGAAGCAGCAGAAAATAGAGAAGGGGATCCCCATTCTTCATACACACATCCTCATATACATACATACATATTCATCATTCTCTCCAAGTCGTCTTTAAGAACAGTACATTAGCATCAAAGGGAAGTCCTCAGCTGAAGTTCTACAAGTTCAAAGCTACAGAGAATTCTCCCCGGTTCTTTTATTTTATTTCTTTAGGCTATTTTTATATTCTTTTATTTTACTTTTGTTATGGTTGTTAAACTCACTATGAGTGAGTAGTTTCTTCATTCTAGAATTAGGAGAGTAACGCTTGTAATCATTATTATGGATAAATATTGAGTTTTATCTATTGAATTTGAGTTTTGTTCTTTGAATTAATGTTCTGTGTTCTTAATGCATGCTATGTGTCGGTACCCACTTAGACATGATATAAAATACTAATTGAAGAACTGAAAGGTGAAGGTTAGTATTGGAAAATCAGAATATTAAACTTAGGAAATTTGACTTAGAGATAGGCTGGAATCCTTCATGGAATTCCATAATTAATCATAAATCTTAAAGGGTTTTTATCAGGACTAATCACCAATAAAAGTAGGGTTTAGCTTTAATTGAAATACGCCTTAGGTGCCTTGAGAGAGGACTTAGGATATCTTACGATTAATTTCCATCAAATGAACGATTCTCAATCCAATGAATAGACAAGATTGAATCCATAATAAGGTTAAAGTATGAAATCTTAATTCTGGAATTGTTTTGACAGATTGTTTTATTTTAAGTTCATTGTTCTCTTAGTTTTTAGTACTCAAAATAAATTAGATTCACTCTTCCATTATATTTGGTAGGCTTAGACAGTCATAATTGTTGTGTAATTTAGTACTTGCTAATTAAATTCCTCGTGGGATAATACTCTACTCACTACTTTATTACTTGTTAGCGATTCATGCACTTACGGGGTTGTAAAATCAACAAATAGCCCTCTTTCATTTTCTCGATCTCTCTTCCCATTTTCTTTCCTCTCCCTCTAACTCCTCACCCTATCCAACCTAAGACACCCTATCCTTACTTTTTAATGAAGGAGAATCACCTCTAAGCCTCTAATAAGGGTATAGACACCTTTCCCTCTCTCTTACCAAGTGATTTGAAGAACAAGTGGAAGGAACTCTCACTCTTATTCACTATGCATTTTATCATCACATCTAAAACCACTAACCTATGGTGAATAGTTAGAGCCTTATTAGGGATAACTTTACAATTCTTACATAAAACTTTGTCCCCTCCTTTAACGAGGTAAAAATCTATTTAGTTATGATTTCCTCCACTCCTAAAGGTAGTCAAGTGTGATTTTCCTTTTTTGAAAAATAAATTTCCCAAAACCAAATCATAAGTCGATGCAAATTCTAAAATGGTCTTCCCTTTCTTTTTCATACTCTCATATTTGAACCCTCCATGCACCCATTCAAAATCATTATTGCTACTACCCACATGTCCATTCAAATATACCCTAATAAAAATCTTGTAATAATTGGGAATCCCTTAAACCAATGCATGTATATCTTTCAAGAATTTGCTTTTAGCTTCCTTATTCAAACCTACTTAAGGTGCATATGCATTGATATTGATATTGATAATAGTATCATTTCTTAATATTAATTTCAAGGAGATAATCTTATAACTAATTCTTTCATTTCTGTCACTTTATCTTGTAATCTTAGTCCTATTATGATTCCTACTTTATTTCTATTCTTCAAAAAAAAATCCTACTACCAATTCTTTTTATTTCTATCTCTTTATCTTTAAATCCTGGTTCTACTATGATTCTTACTCCATTTCTATTCTTCTCAATTTCGAAATATTTCAACTTATAACCCGTGCTACTAATTTCTCTCATTTTTTTATCTGTTTATTTCATTTCTTGAAGATAAGCTATTTCAACCCTCATTCTCTTCATAATATTCACAAACTTTATTGATTTTCTACTCAATGATCCTATGTTCTAACTATTTGAGCAAATTTTACTCTTTTGGACTAATTTATTTACCCTCTCTTAGACCTAGCCAAGACCAGGCCTTTAGTTTGGATTAATTCTAGTTCGTAAAAGTTCAAGTTTAAAATGATTTCAATTTGAAACGATTTTATATGTTTTCAGTCCAGCCCTAGTTCTATTGTTAAAAAAATAATAATAAAGAGATCTAATATGAATTGAAAAAATAAATAAATTTTGAATCAAGTGGGTGTCAATTTAGAACTGCTTATTTAGAACAACGATTTTAGGCTGGTTTCAAGTCAGGTTCAAGGAGAGGGATAGGAACTGGCTCCTTATATCTTGATTCTAGACCTATTCATGAACCACAATCGTTGATGTAGTCTAATCCCAAGTTTAACTTAAGACGATTCCAGTTTGATTCATGATTCGGATCGACTTGAGGTTGGGTTTGCCCACACTGATCCATTTTGAACTCAACCCAAACTCAATACATATATTATTTTCAAAATTCAAACTTGACTATATATTACTTAAACTCATCTCAATAGAATTTAATCAAAATGAATATTAAAAAAATTTTGGCCTATTGGATAAAAAAATCTAAAACCATTAGGATATTCACAATTGTAGCCAAAGCTTTTTTTTGTATGTATTATATCTCGATTCTAGACCTATTCATGAACCAAAATCGTTGATATAGTCTAATCCCAAGTTTAACCTGAGACGATTCTAGTCTAATTCATGATTTGGATTGGCTTGAGGTCGGGTTTGCCCACACTCATCCATTTTGAACTCAACCCAAACTCAATACATATATTATTTTCAAAATTCAAATTCGACTATATATTACTTAAACTCATCTCAATAGAATTTAATCAAAATTAATATTAAAAAAATTTTGGCCTATTAGATAAAAAAAATCTAAAGCCATTACGATATTCACAGTTGTAGCCAAAGCTTTTTTTTGTATATATTATAGCCGAATCTTGGTTAGTTATCACAATTACAGTCAAAAGACAAATTGAATTTGAAAAGTTAACGGTCCTAAAGTTTTATTTGATTAACAAAATAATCTATTGATTTGAACTATATATTTAAATATTTTTGATTTATTATATAAAATATATTTATAATATAAAATATAAAATATATTTATTTTTAATTGAAATTTTATACTAAATTTTTTTATTAGTTAAAAAATGTTTGAATATAATAAACTATTTAAAAATTACATAATAATATAGTCATCACAAAATGAATACACTATAAAAATCTTTTCAATTATCAATTATGCAAAGTAATCACATTATAGTAAACCAACCATTAAAATTACAGATTAAGCATATGCCATACAATCAATCATCAAAACCTTCTATAATTTTACAAATAAAAATAGTATTTAATCTTTCTAAAATCATATTAATTGCTCATTAGTTTAAAAAGATTAACATACCTAATAATAAACTGACGACTAAAAAAAATTTGCGTAATTGACAACAAAAAAAAAATTTCACAGTTTAAATTAATGGACTTTATTATTGTGTAAAAAATTATTATTTTATTATAATGTTATTATTTTGCATAATTGACAACTAAAAAAAATTACATTATTATTATTTGCGATTACTTTATTATTATTATGTAATTTTTGAATAGTTTATTATATTAAAATATATTTTAATTAATACAAATAAATTTTTAGTATAAAATTAAATTAAAAATAAATTTTTAGCACAAAATTACAATTAAAAATAAATATATTTTATATTTATATTATAATATATTTTATATAATAAATAAAAAAAATATACAGTTTAAATCAATGGACTATTTTGTTAATTAAAATAAAATTTCAATGACTATATAGTAATTTACCATTAACTTTCTTAAATTCAATTTAGTCATTTACTACAATTTTGATAACTAAATAAGATTCGGTTATAACACACATAAAATAATATTTTGCTACAACTGTGAATACCTTAAAAATTTTAGATTTTTTTATCCAATGAGCCAAAAATTTTCTACTCATAATCATACCTACTCAATAGGGTGTTTGGTTCCGCTTCTCTAGCTAAAAATCAAAATCGGAACCAAACCTTTGGTTCTTTAACTCTTAGGAATCATAATTATAACCAAACTTTGGTTTTGGTTTCGGTTTGATTCTAAGCAATTTTGGTACGTTTTTATTTCTAGCTTTGGTTTTATTTTAATTTCAATTTCAATTATTATAGCATTTTTGTGTTCATTTTAAAATAGAAAATATCTAATATGAAAACAACAATAAAATAATAATACTAACATTAAAATAATAGTATTAATATCAAAAATATGTTCTTTAATCAAAATATTATATTATCTTTTATATATTTCTTAATTATGTAATATTTAACTAAAAGATATATATAATTAAAAATTAAAATGTATATTATATGACTTATATGTGATTTTGTCATATAATTAAGGTTTATAAAATGATTTAATGCATTCAAGACTAAAATTATTTTAAAAATTTAGAAAAATGAAAGATAATATTAAATTATATATATATATATATATATATATATATATATATATATATATATATATATATATACACACATATGTTTGTATCCGTTGTACATATTTATAATTAAATTTTTTATTTATAATTTTTTGTTAATTTTTCATATATAATATAGTAACATAATAAATAAATAAATAATTATATTAAATAAATATTATATTAAAATATAATTTATTTAAAGATTATTGGCAAAAAAATCCGAACTTTTCTACATCCATTAAAGTTATGTTTCTACATCCAAAAGAACTAAATACAGCCTCATATTATATTTCATTTTTCTATATTTTTTTAATAATTTTAATTATAAATACATTAAATCATCTTATAATTCTTAATTATAAATATATTATTATAGTCTATATATATATATGCTTAATTCATAATTACACTTATATTTGATAATTAAAGATTACATAATTAATAAATAGATAAAAAGTATATTAGATGATATACTTGTACTATTATATTATATAATAGGTTTAATTCTAAATTATATATATAACTTATAGTTAAAGATTATATAATTTAAAAATAATTAAAATATGTATTATACGATATATTAAGTATTAAAAATCTATTTTAAAACTTAAATATTAATTTAAGTATGACTTTTTATGAAAATAATTGCATAAAATTATTTTAAGAATTGAGAACTAAACTAAAATTATATCGAATCAAACCAAAATCGAAAAACCAAAAATCATACCGAATCGAAACTAAAACAACAAAAAACAAGACCGGAATTATACCAAAATTTTGGTACCATGACCTAACTCCAATATACTCATTCCTGTTTCTTTGGTAGCCTTCCAACTCCTTTCTCTTTCACACTCATCTTTAGCACCTCTTCCCCTAGAACTCTTTAAACTATAGCTTGAAGTTTACAAACAACAAGACTTTCCAAAGAGAGTTTTATGAACAAAGTAATTGCATTATTGAATAAAAGGAGAAGATATTGAAGAAATTATTGAATACAAACATAGTATAACCCTTCATCAAGTCTACATTTAATCACTTAATCAAAATCTATGGGCTACTGAATCACCTTTTTATACCTTTCAGATTCCTACAAATTAAATACAATTATTGTTGACAAAAAAAAAAGATTATATTATTAAAAATAAGTTGAACATTTAATGCAAATCTTTTTTATGTAACGCACCCATCACCCATAAAGTGAACACAAAACCTCAGAAACGTGCATAGCTCGGTTCCGTTGTTAAAGACTGGGTTCACGATAATAAATCCTGAGTTTTACACTGGGCTTGGCCTTGGGTCGGGCGAAAGAATGCAGGTCATCAGAATCAAGGCCTGACTTGTGAAACAATATGCATATAGAGAGAGAAGTGAAAGCTGATTGTTTTCTGCCAAAACTCCCACTGGAGCCGCCGGTGGACCGATCAACCTTCTTTCCGAATGTTGGTAAATCCTCCCACACCATTGTTTCTCTGGAAAACCACCGTAAGATAAAAAAAACCCCTAAAGGTTGAAACTGCGCCCTGTAACCCACCTCAAATATTTGGTATCTCCGTCGCCGTTCAAACAGGCTAGAAGCTTCCCGACTGGCCTAGACCTTAAGCAACCCTTTCTCGCCGTCAATCTCACGGTGAAACCCAAGGAATTTGAGGGGTTTGCAGAAATGGAGGAAACGATACCGTTTAAGAATCTTCATAGCAGAGAGTATCAAGGTCACAAGAAGAAGGTTTCTGTTCATTCACAAAAAAAAAAAAAATAGCACGGCTTACTTTCCATATCAAGTTACATTTATTATATTTTTATTATCTTACTTTGGTAGGTGCATTCGGTAGCTTGGAATTGTACTGGCACGAAGCTTGCTTCTGGTTCTGTTGACCAAACAGCTCGTGTTTGGCTCATTGAGCCTCACGGCCATGTAAGTTTGTCTAAATCTTGGTCTCTTGTTTGTGCTGTAATGTTAACTGCTTTATTGTTTGTTGATCAAAGGTAAATTCTTTTTGTTTTGAGGATTTTGGCTTTGTGCAATGTGGAATATTTTATGTCTAAAATTTGAAGTGAGAATGGCTCTTTAATGTATGCGGATTCAAATTAATAGTGGTGTATAGAGGAAAGTTTCCCGTGTTACAGATCGGGTCACTTTTGAATCTTGTTAAATCTTAATTGTATATTTTTGTTTATTGATGGGCCTAGTAATCTTTGCAGTGTAAGTTGTCTAGGATTATGTATTGATTGATTCTAAAAACTCAACTCAGCCTTTATCTCAAAAATTTGGGGCCGGCTATATGAATTTGGGTTAAATCCTCAGTTGTACTCTCTTTTTCTTTTCTTTCTATCCTCTAACCTAATCTAATGTGCTCTACTTGTGTAACTGGAGCCTCCGTATGTCTACGCTTCACATGACCAAAACACCTCAATCTCCCTTCTCTCAACTTATCTTCAATTGACACTACTCCTACCTTTTCTCTAATACTCTTATTACGGACTTTATCTAGTCTAGTATGGCTACTCATCCACCTTAACATTCTCATCTCTGCAACTCTTATCTTACATGCATACGACTCTTTCAGTGCCCAACACGGTAAAATTTTTCTTCCAATTTATTGGGAATCTTACGATCACATAAAACTCTCGTAGCACGTCTCCACTTCAACCATCCGGCTTTAATCCTATGACTAACATCCTCTTCACATCCCTCATCTACTTGAAGGACTGAGCCTAGATATTTAAAGTGATTACTTTGGGGTAGTATCACTCCATTCAAACTAACTCCTTCCCTATCACCAGTTTGGCCTTTCTTGAACTTGCAATGCATGTATTCTGTCTTCGTTCTACTTAACTTAAAACCCTTTGACTCTAGAGTACTTCTTCAAAGTTCTAGCTTTCTATTGACTCCTTCTCGTGTCTCATCTCAACTCATCTCAACTCAACTCAACTCAACTAAGCCTTTATCCCAAAATTTTGGGGTCGGCTATATGGATTCGCTTTCTCCACTCTGAACGATTTTGGGTTAAATCCTCAGAAATGTGTTTCTCGTGTCTCATCTATCAGAACAATATCATCCGCAAACATCATGCACCAAGAAATACTCTCTTGTATATGTTTCGTTAGTTCATGTAAAACTAATGTGAAAAGGTAAGGGCTTATGGCTGATCCTTGGTGTAATCCAATTGAGATCAGAAAATCTCTTGTGTCCCCTCCTACTGTGAGCACAATAGTAGTTGCTCATTCGTACATATCTTTCAATACTTGTATGTACCTAATAGATACCCTCTTTTGTTCTAACACATTCCATAAGACCTCTTTTGTTCTAACACATTCCATAAGACCTCTCTTGGAACACTATCATAAGCCTTCTCCAAATCAATAAAAATCATGTGTAGATATTTTTTCACATCTCTATATTTCTCCATCAAGCTTCTAATGAGAAAGATCGCTTCCATAGTTGAACGACCGGGCATGAAACCAAATTGATTGAGAGAGATAGAAGTATCATGACGTAGTCGATGCTCCACAACTCTCTCCCACAACTTCATAGTATGGCTCATGAGTTTAATTCCCCTATAATTTGAGCAACTCTGTATGTCTCTCTTATTTTTAAAAATAGGTACTAAAATACTCTTCCTCCATTCATCAGGCATTTTCTTTGAGTTTAGAATCTTATTAAATAATTTAGTTAACCATGCCACTCTCATATCTCTCAAATACTTCCACACTTCAATTGGTATTTCATGGGTCCACAGGCTTTACCCACTTCCATTCTCTTAAGTGCTTCCTTTACTTCTAAAGATTTAATCCTTCTAGTATAATTCACATTCTTTTCTATTGTTCTATAATCTATATTCACGTTATTACCATTTTGACTATTATTAAAGAGATCATTAAAATAATTTCTCTATCTTTCTTTAATGTCTTCATCTTTCACCAACACTTTTTCTTCTTTATCCTTAATGCACCTAACTTGATTGAGATCTTGACATTTCATTTCTTTCCTCTTTGCTAATCTATAAATATCTTTCTCCCCTTCTTTAGTTCTAAGTTTCTCATATAACTTTTCAAAGGTCTGTGCTCTTGCTTGACTAACTACCTTTTTTGCCTCTTTCTTTGCTATCTTGTATTGTTCATATGCCTCATTATTATCACATTTAGGTAATTTCTTATACTATTCCCTTTTTCTCTTCACTGCCTTTTGTACTTCCTCATTCCACCACCATCTCTCTTTTGAGGGTGGTTCATGTCCTTTAGACTCTCCAAGTACTTTTCTAGCTACTTCTCTAATCTTTGATGCCATCTGTATCCACATATCATTGGTCTCCATATCCAGCTTTCGTACTTCGGACTTGAAAAGCTCATTTTTGAACTTCACTTGCTTTACTCCTTTGAACTCCCATCACTTTGTTTGAGCTACACTATTTCTTTTGACCTTACTTGAATTGTTCCTAAACTTGACATCCAAGACCACCAACCGATGTTGACTTGTTTAAGCCTCTCCTGGAATGACCTTGTAATCCTTGCATAGAGCTCTATTTGTCTTCCTAGTTAAGAGGAAGTCGATTTGGCTTCTATGTTGTCCACTTTTGAAAGTCACTAAATGTGACTCTCTTTTTATAAAGTAGGTATTTGCTAGTATTAGGTCGTATGTCATAGCAAAATCCAGGATACTTTTTCCCTCCTCATTTCGACTGTCAAAACCAAAACCTCCATGAACATTCTCATAACCTTGTCTATCACTTCCTACATGCCCATTCAAATCTCCACCAATGAAAATATTCTCTTCATTGGATATGCTTTGCATTAAATCATCCATATCTTCCCAAAACTTTTGTTTACTCTCACTGTCTAGTCCTATTTGTGGGGCATAAGCACTAACTATATTTATTGTTTCTCCTTCTAGTACTAGCTTTACTAGTATAATTCTATCTCCTACTCTTTTCACAGCTATTACTGCGTCTTTCAATGTCCTGTCTATGATTATGCCCACTCTGTTCTTGTTTCTCCCCTTTCCGGTAAACCACAGTTTGTACTCTGAATTACCCACTTCCTTACTTTTTTCTCCTACCCATTTAGTCTCCTGAATGCAAGCAATATTCACCCTACTCCTTTCCAAGGTATCCACAAGTTCCATTAATTTTCCTGTAAGTGATCCAACATTCCAAGTACCAACTCTGATCCTCTTCCTATCTTGCTCCTTCCTAATTGGTCTCTTTCTATGATATCTTCTATTGTTTTCTATGTTTATCTCGTGTTCTGTTCCACTATTTATTCTACTATCTGTCTTATGGACTAACTTCTTTACCCACACCCGTCCATGATGTGGGAACCCTTGCTCACTTAACACCACACCCGGGCGCTGGCATGGCGCGTCGCTTTCGGTGAACGCCCTACACCCTTGCATATTTCTCACTACACCCGGGCTCCGATGTAGCGCGTCGTTAGTAGAGGACGCTCCAACGTTTATATCATTTGAATCCATATCATAGGGTGTGATGAAATTTTTACGCTGGATGTCACCTACCGCAACCCTTCTCCTTTATCCGGGCTTTGGGACCGGTTAAGCGCAAACTACTTAGGCGGAGTTTATTGATTGATTCTAAAATCACTTTAAAATTTAGTTTTTTTTTTCCCTTGATTAATATTACTCTTGGATTTTGATCCAATTCATGCTAAAGTTTGTGAGCACAATGTTTTTGAGATTTTGGGATTTTTGGATGGATATTTTGAGGGGTTCTTGAATCATGGCTTTTGGGAAACATTTACTTGTCAAGGTCTCTAAAGTAGATGATAGTCATCATTTTTGGGCAAATTGTTTACACTGAGTCATGATCCAAATTCCAATCCAATATTATTAAAAAGTTTCTCAAAGCTTTAATATTTCTTAACACCTATACTGCCTGCTTTGTTGCCATTCATTTGAAATTGAATATCAAATTTAGTACTAGGACTACTGTTCTCAAGCAGTTTCTATCATATTTTATGTTTCTACACTCATTGGGAAATTAAAAAGGTATAAATTTTTGTAAATTTTGGAAATGTTCATAATTTCTTGCTATAATTGTTTAGGTTGAATTTGGATAATTATTTGAAATTCAAGTATTTTATTAATTGAGATCTTTGTTTAAATTTTATGAATAAGAATTTTTACGTATGAAGAGGAGAGAAAAAATATGCCCAGGTCAAATCATAGAGATCAGAGTGTATTTGAAATTGCACTTTTTTAGTTTTTAAGATCATACTTAAACAAGTTTTCATTCAGGTTCATAAATTTAATTTTCCTTCACCAATTGACCCGCTAAAGCAAACATAGGTATATAACCTCATTCAAGCCCCAGTCCTTTCAATTCAAAAATATTAAGTATCCAAATGCAATCTTACTTTATTATCGTTTTCTTCATTCTGGTGAGTTCATTGTGCTGGTTTTTGTTTATCAATTGTCTTACTTTTCATTTTTTAACTTTTTGTGTTAGACCCAATCCATTATTGGTTATGGAAAGTTCTGTTGTTCATTATTAATACATGCTTGTAGGGTAAAATTAAAGACATTGAATTGAAGGGACATACTGATAGTGTGGATCAGCTTTGTTGGGACCCCAAGCACACTGATCTGATAGCGACTGCATCAGGTGACAAGACGGTTCGTCTGTGGGATGCTCGTAGTAAGTCAATGCTCTGTTTTAGAATCATCTTTAATTAGATCGCTGGGAAATTTTAAATTCAGGTGTCCATTCTCTTAAGACTTTCAGAATTACCTTATATCTTCATGGCAGTGAAACGATACATGCAGTGTGTTGGTTGCTAATTGTGATTGAACTGCTAAAGATATTTCTTGCTTACTACTTAGTAGAAAGTAAAATGTGACTAAACATCAATGGTTTTAAAAGTAGCAAAATGACTGGCCATGCTTTTTCGAGAGGGAGATGCTTGAAAGAAGCAAATTAAATGAAAAAAAAAAAGTGAATTTAGGACTAGAACAGCTGGGAAGTTGTATTATAGGGCTGGTTTACATTGATTTGAAAGCTATAAGGCGTGAGAATTTACTTCAGCTATTAGGTTTTAAAAACAGGTACACCAGGGGAGAAAAACAAACAAGAAAGGTCAGGATTTGAGCTTTTTCAAATGCAAATTTATCAATGTGGCCATTACTCATGAACAGAGTTTGCAGGCAGATTTTAAAGAAATTGATGTTCCTTGATGTGGGTACAAATGGGAAGGGATTTCAAACCTGAATTTTATATTAAAATTTGCTTTCTAAATTGAATGGACATTACAAAATTCTTTAACCTAGTAATCCTTGGGTATCACCTCAAGGTCCCTTAAGGTGATTCTGAAAGTAATTCTAAATTTTGGTTACTTTTAATCTTCATGGGAAATAGACTTCAAAACAAGAAGTAGGACCTTTTGATTACTAATTAGGACATTATTATGACTCAAAACGTATTATCAATGTCAGGCCCAAAAACATTTCAGCATAGCTGGAATACCAACATATCATGAATCTTGAATTTTTGAAAGATCAAACTATGTAAACTAAGGCTTTGCTTGGTAAATATACTCTCTTTTTTTTTTTTTTGTATTTTGTGACAGCAAAAAGGGAGGGGAGAGAGAGAGAGCCTAATTTTCTTGTATAAAAATTCATAAAGTTTCCCTAAAGGGTATGGACTAGAAAGCATGAAAAATTGTTGATGGCGGACTTTTTTCATCTTATATCAGCTCCCCTTGGCAGCAGTAGCTCTGGTGCTTGAGGAAGCCATTTCTTTGGCAATGAAGGCTTGTTTCTCGTGCTTGTTTTGAAATGGATTCGCTCCAACTGTATCTCCGTATCCAAGATAGGGATCATGGTGCTTCATAGGAGATTGATGCTTTGGCTAATGATTTTAGAAACATGTTTTATTCCCATCCTTCTTTCTCGATTAAGAAGTGATGTTACCTAAGGATTCTCCACAGGTATGGATCTGCAAAACAATAAAAAATATTGGGTGGTTGGTTTAGGTAACCTCTTCGATGCTTAATTCAGAATGGGGAACTGGAGAATGAAAGTGGAGAATGAATGAGAGAGTAAGATTGGATTGTGCATACCTAACAACTCCCATATATATAGGCATAAGTTAGACTCTCAGTTGGAGTAGGAATTTGAGTTGAGATAGAACTTGATCTCTAGATATCTCGGATAATGGTTGCTAGAGTCCTTATTGAATTAGGAATTCATCTTGGACTTAAGATTCTAACTCTGTCAGGTGAGTATCTCGAAATCCTATCCGAGCGAGGGAGATAGTCTCCCAAATCTTGTCTGGGCACCCGGGCGACCAACCTTCACCTGGTTGGGTGCCTGTGTGGACGACCGACCCTACTTAGGCAGGTCAAAGTGGGCGCGTAGCATCAGAAAGATTAGTATAGGCTAGGAGTGTGCCAATTGGTTAGGCTGTTAGGCTAGGTTGTTGTGGTTAGGCTGTTAGGCTAGGTTGTTGTCTTCTAGGATGGACTACCAATCCTCTTATCCATCTTCAATTGTTGTTGGATATGTATGCTAATTGTGTATCAGCTTCTTCCCATCTGTATAATGACTTGGGTCAAGGAAAAAGGAAAAAAGAGAGAGAGAGAGAGAGAGAGAGAGAGAGAGAGAGAGAAAGCACTGTACATTGTCCTAGTTAAACTCTATTAATTCTAGACTGTATCATCAAAATTCTAAATTGTCTATGCCAGTTGACTCACTATA
Source organism: Hevea brasiliensis (assembly GCF_030052815.1). NCBI lineage: Eukaryota > Viridiplantae > Streptophyta > Magnoliopsida > Malpighiales > Euphorbiaceae > Hevea > Hevea brasiliensis. The sequence continues at coordinate 11,234,417 of NC_079493.1, read as the reverse complement.
GTTCTTCATCATTGAAAAGAAGCTAAATCAGTTTGGTTTTCTGTGCTGCAGGTGGAAAATGCTCTCAGCAGGCAGAACTTAGTGGGGAGAATATAAACATCACCTATAGACCTGATGGAACCCATGTAGCTGTTGGGAACAGGGTATGCCCTATGTTAGGAAGATCTTTGGTCCTTTTAATCATATAATCCTATATGCTTACATTATGGATGTGTATAATCATCAGTTTCTGTAGGATTTTTTGGTTGTCAGCAATTCTTGCAGCACACTAATAAGCCATTATTATCATTCTGTTGTTTAATCTACCATAGGATGATGAACTGACAATACTGGATGTTCGCAAATTTAAGCCAATTCATAGGCGCAAGTTCAATTATGAGGTATTTCTTTTGTTCAAACTGACAATATTCATTTCTCTTTACATTGCGTGCAAGGCATATGCTACTTTGCCCAAAAAAAAAAAAAAGGCATATGCTATGAGCCTCTGTTCAATTTGGCGTGTGAACATGGTTTTTAAGGCATGCCTCCAGCACAAGGCACAAGGGGCGCAGCCCTCAATATCTCAACCCTTGAAAGGCAGGCGACCTTCAACAGGTGCATGCCTTTTTGTCTAGGCATGCGTCTAGGCACACCTCTGCAACATTTCACTGAAATTTCAGCAAGATCCTCTTATTTGTCTCTGAGAGATTGACTTGTATATATCTACGTACATACGTATACAAAATTATACATGATAAAGGAATTTATGCAAGATTAAAGCTCATTACAAAAGAAGAGGCAAAAATTATGTTTGTCAACATAAGACTAAAATTACTTTGATTTTGGAATGAGATTAATTCCTAAAATCTTTTTGATATAAGTAGATTTTCCTATTTTTGATTTCATATGATATGACCTATTTGTTATAAGTTGACATTTGCATTTGTAAATATTGTATTTGCTAGTTGTCTTGAGTTGACTTTACTTTTTCCACTTTTTTGGTTGCCTCCTTTCTTTTCCAAATTTAATTAAACTTTGTTTTCACTGTCCCTTTTCTTTTTCTTTTCATGTCCATTACTCTTTTTCCTTTTTCTATATGCCTATTTGTTTCTATCTCTTGTCTTGGTGCTTTTGTTCTTTTGGATTTTTTGCATTGCTTTTAGCTTAGTTGTTATAGAAGAAAATGTTGCCTATTAACCTAACCTGTATGAATTGATGTTATATTGTTTATTTGACCATAAGCAATTTGCAGTTAAGGGAAGAAAAGAGGTTAGATTGACAACCTACAACATATATTCTTATAGGGTTTGGTGTTTTTTTTTTTTTTTTTTGGGAAAATTGTTTCCATTTAGTAGGAATTTTGGAATATGGTTGAGAGTCTTTATTTCTTTTGCTCCTCATATCACGTAGGCCTTTGCGCCTTTAATAACTATGGTTGTGAAGAAAACACTTGGAAGCTCACATGAAATGTTTTTGGCATCTGTGTAAATTCTCAATTGATCCATGCGAACCTTGAGACAACATGGACTTGATATAGAAACCAACATAGGATTTTTATCTTGTGCATGTAGCTTTTCATTTTAGTTAAACTTTAAATTAATTGGCTTAGGCCTTAATTTCTCATATGCTTTCGTCTTTTTTCAGGTAAATGAGATTGCTTGGAATATGACAGGAGAGATGTTCCTTTTGACAACTGGGAATGGTATAATGTTCCAAGCAGTTTTTCTTTTGTTGCTGATGTGTTGCATTACCCACATCACGTTTTTAAATTCTTGAATATTCCATTTAACTTCCATTCAGGTACTGTTGAAGTGCTAGCATACCCATCTCTTCGACCACTTGACACAGTTGTAGCTCATACAGCTGGTTGCTACTGCATTGCAATAGATCCAAAGGGAAGGTGAACTGCAAAGCTTTCTAAATTCTCTTAGGCTATTTGAACGTTACAGCAGCTTGGTGCTATCAAACCTATGTAAGCATATGATGAAATCATGGAACCATTATGTTAACCTTTTCCTTTCTTGACAGATACTTTGCAGTTGGAAGTGCTGATTCCTTAGTTAGCCTTTGGGATATCTCAGAGATGCTTTGTGTCCGAACATTTACGAAGCTAGAGTAAGTTCCACAATAATTCTGTATTACTTGCGGAACTTCGGATTGTTTAAAAATTATTTCCCTTTAGTTTTTTTCCCCTCAAATGACTAGCATTAACTGCACGAAATAAAACAATGACATTTGTGTTCTTTCAGATGGCCTGTCAGGACAATAAGCTTCAACCACACGGGAGATTATATCGCATCTGCTAGCGAAGACTTGTTCGTTGATATAGTATGTGCTCTTGGAACATCTCTTTCCAATCTTGAGAGTTTGTTTGCTACGATATATTTTTTGTTTGCATACTATTTTTGCCTAATCTAGAGTCGATAATAATATGTATGCCTTGTGAAATAGTCCAATGTTGCCTAATCTAGAGTAAATAATAATATGTATGCCTTGTGAAATAGTCCAATGTTCATACTGGACGCTCCTTGCATCAAATCCCATGTAAAGCTGCCATGAATAGTGTTGAGTGGAATCCTAAGTACAATTTGCTTGCATATGCTGGGGATGATAAGACCAAATATCAGACTGATGAAGGTATTGCAATCTTGTACTGTATTTTAGGCAGTTTAAACCTGTTGTAGTTTCCTTATGGTGTCTTTTAATCATGTTTTGTATGATTTTTTTTACAGGTGTTTTTCGAATATTTGGCTTTGAGAATCCCTAAATTATACCAGAGCTTGGGCTAGCATCATGTTGTAACATCAGAATTATTGGTCTCCTTTTGTTCGATTGGCTTTTGATTTTTTTTGGGTACAAAAAAAAAATTTTTGAAGTCAAGAGGTGCCAGGGATTTGCCTTAAATTGTTTGCTTTAAATTATGTCCTTATTATGTTTGATCTTGTTCATGAAATATGAATTTATGTTTTGTTTTAAATTATTTCCTTGTTATATTTGATCTTCTTCATGAAATATGTATATCTTCTTTTATTATAGTTGTCGCAGTTATGATCAAATAAATTATGAACTTTGTGTATTTTTTTTCAATTATATTACGCTTTTTAAAAAAAAAAAAAATTATCAATCTAGTTTATGAGATAGTAGTTTTATTTTAGTTATATCTAATGAGTTTAAAGAAAATACAACTACTAATAGGGCACTAAAATAGAAAGTGAAATATTCTGATTCAGAATAAGTGAGCCCATTTGAGTCCTAAGAGCCACTGAGCAAAGGGTGTTTTGCAAAATTTTTTTGGGGTAATTTCAAAAGCTTATGTTGTAATTTAGCGCATTATCATTTAATAGAGAAATTTTCGTTTGATCAATTTGGTACCTTGAGGTTTTATGACATCACATTGTCTCTACATCTGTTAAAAGAATACTGGTGTGGCAATTTCAATTAGTGTTAATGCCATGTTTGCATTTTGTTAGTGGATGCAAGGACAATGCGATTTTTGCAACAAAGTGGTCCCTATCATTAATTTACTGTTAATTTATTTTTCAATTGAATTAATTCTCGATATTTTGATAACATGAATAATTTAGTTTATGTATTTTCAATAAATTATTTCTTTATTTTTCAAATTTTATATTTCAATAATTATATATATATATTATTTAAATTTAAAATATAAAATTAAATTATCACATATACATATATTATTTAAAAAATATAATAAATATAATTTTTTCTATTAAAATATCTTCTGTGCATCATGTCCTAAATTATTAGAAATAATTGTGTTAAAACATATTTATTCATATTTACAATTTATAGATCCATTAAATATATTTGAGTGTGATAAAACACATTTAAATTATGATGGTTAAAATAATTTTTTTTTATATTTTTACTAATTTATAATTAAATTTTACAGACAAATATTATATTACTTAAATTCATAAATTTCATAATAAGAATTATTTTATTTATATTATTAAATTTATTGCGTTTGGCTAATATTGTGAAATATGAATAAATAAAGAATTATTATATTCTGATATTTATTAATTTGATTAATAAAATATTTATCAATAAAATTAACTATAAATTATTAAAAAATATAAAAAATATTTTAACCATCATAATTTTGAACCTGTTTCATCATAATAGACACTACATATTTTTTAATGTGTGAACACACACATATATAAAATTTAGGACATGATACACAAAAGACCTTTTAGAGTTCGTTTATTTTGTAAAAATTAATTTATATATAAAAAATATTTTTTATAAAAAATATTTTTTAAGAAAACAATTTTCACTTATTTGATTTCAATATTAAATTAATAGTATATATTTATATTATATATTTATAAGCATTTGCATATTTTAATAAAATTTTTAACATGGCTTTCTCTTTTTTTTTTTAAATTATTTTCTTTAAAAATGTCTTAATTTTTTTTATTAAAAAATATTTTCTACCAATTCATTTTCTAAGCATTTCAAACACTAAAAACTGCCAATTTTTTACAAAATAAACATAGCCTTAACAAAAAATTATAATTCTTATATATTTAAAATAATATATGCACATCTCATATTCTAAATTTAAATATAATATATAATTTTTTAAATATAAAATATATTAACTATTTAAACACAAAATTTGAAAAGAGGGAACTAGTTTATTTAATTTGGTAATTTACAATTATGTCTCGGAGGTAGCTCTTTTTTCACATAAAAAATATTAATTAGATTAACTTAATTTTATCCTATTAAATTCTTAGATATTAAAATTTTAATATTTGAAAATTTTATTTTTGGTTTGTAATTTTTTTTATTTATTGATTTGAGATTTTTTTTTTCAAAATCTGCCACTAATAATAAAATTTATAAATTAGTCCTTGATATATTTTTAGTAACAATTTATCCTTAAAATTTAATATATGTTAACAAATTATTCTCCATCTAAATTGATCTTTTAAAACTATTTAACCCTTTTTCTAAAACTATTTAATCCTTAAAATTTTATTTTATTAATAAAATAATTGATACATTTAAATTTTATATTTAAACACTTATTATTTTATTTTATATTTAAATGATTATATAAATTATTTTAAGCCTATGTCGCTACATATATAAATCCCATAATTATCACTAATAATTATCCCATAATTATTTTTAACTTTTAGTTATATTATTTAAATATTTAAAAAGTTAAATTAATTTTTTATTTTATTAATATTTATAATATTTTAAAAATTAAATATTAATTTAAATGCTTAAATTAATAATTATATTTTTTAAAAATTAAATACTTAATTTTCTCACCTTCTATAAAATACAAAATAGTCTAAAGGTCCCGCTATTTTAAATATTTAAACACAATATATTTTTTAATAAAAAAATATATTAATATATTTTTTCCCCTCTCGCTGCCCCTGTCCATTTTTACTCTATTCTACTCTCTCTCTCTCTCTCTCTCTCTCTCTCTCTCTCTCTCTCTCTCTCTCTCTCTCTATATATATATATATATGCGATATTGCTTTCGAGAGAACCAGAGAGAAGAGCCATGGCTTCTGCCATGAAAATCGTATTCGGTCTCCTAACCTTCGTCACCGTTGGAATGATATTAGGTGGCTTCCCCTCTATCTCTTTATCTACACACCTACTTTTATGTATTTATAGACGCAAAACGCAAAGTGATTATTCTTTTCTGAATTTTTGAATTCTTTGGGATTTCCACTTGTAAGCGACCATCATCAAGATTTGTTAGGGAGATGATCCTCTTTTTCTTGTAGTTCATAATTTGCAATGCATTTGATTTTAGAAATTTGTACCTGCATTGACCGGGAAGTTGACTGTGATTTGTAGTGGTGATCTTTTAGATGTGCCATAGGGATGATGCAAGATTGCCTTGTGATTCTGTGAAATCCATTTTGATATGCCCATTCACTTACAACATAAGTTTGGAATGATAATTTGCACAATTGCATCCTGATGAACCTTTATATTCTGTGCTTAATTGTGTACAGTGGTGCTCATTTTTTTTTTTTTTGGGAACTGCAGGTGCTTTGTTTCAGTTATCTTTTATACACAAGTTGGAAGATTCATATGGTAATTTTGTTGGTTCTTTTGCACTTGGTGACTTTTAGTTTGATAAAGTTTTTATGTAGCTTATGCTTGCATGCTATGTTAATGCGTGTGGGTTTTTCATACTTTTCAGCATTTGCTTCATAATGGAAAACAAATTCTTTGTGGGGCGTTTAATATTTTTTTCAGTATCAAATATCTTATGGGTAATTGGGAAGATGTAGAAGTTTTTAACTTAGAAATCCATGGTAATTGGAAGCTTACATACCAAATACACAGTACCACAACTACTAAACATGTCCACTAATTTTGTTACTAGTAACACAAGAATTATGGAATGTGGAGTTTTTGGCATTTTGATTGCTTTCTTTATCCCCTAAAGAATGATGAATGATCATTATATAAATGCAATGATCTGAGGCAAAATTGAGAGAAAACAGTCTGTTGATTACTGGAGGGTTGGTCTGTTGATTACTGGAGGATTGGTGACCTTTACATGATGTGAAAAACTTCAATTTAGTGAGAAATTCAATATAATGGCCATTATATAACAGTAACAAACATATCTTGTCTTTTTTTGGTTTCTAGCATTTTCAGTAGTGACCGAACAGCATTCATTAGCATATGAATCTCAGATAACTCATAGGAAAAGTTTTCATAGAAGACCAAAAATTTAAAATGATATGAATAAGTGTTGTTGAATTATTCCAGATTGTTCTGGATTGTCTTGGTTTCTAAGGCTTGATGAAAGAGGAGAATGAGAAGAGCTAGCAAATCTCTCTCTCTCTCTCTCTCTCTCTCTTTCTCTCCCCCCATGGGAATATTAGTTTCCATTATTTTTCATTGTTTGTTAATTGCCATTTTTCCCCTCTTCTCCTTCTTTTAATAAGTTCAGCCTTCTTTTTTCTTTCTCATTAAAAATAGAACTCTGAGTCGCATTGTGATTAATTTCTGTTTTAACTTCATTTTCTCAGCGTGTTCATTTTACAGCTTATTGATGTTTTTCAACTTGATTTCTGCAATTATTTGAAGTTCATTAGTCTGTATTTTGATTATTTATTTATTTATTTATTTTTATGATGTTAGTCTTCTTTGTTACATTAGTTGATTTCTTGCAAGTGCTGATAAATATGTAATTAACCATGCATGTGCATGTGTGGATGCACAACTGTGTTACATTTCTGCATGCATCTGTTTCTCACCTAACATATTTATAGGTAATGATGTGATAATGAACAACTCCTTATTGAGATTAGTGAGCAAGCAGGTTATGAAAGAATTTATGCTGGTTGGTTAAAGTTAATGGCTTTGGTTTTTAAATTTGTGTGAGCAGCAGCAGCGGAAGTATTTTAACAATCAATGGTTCTGTCCTACATGCTATTAAGTTTAAATTTAAGAATATAAATTAAGGATGTTAAATTCTGATAAAATTAGCATCCACTGAAGAGTCTTGAATATTTATATCATTTATGATTGCAGAAGTTACATTTCTTTTTTTCTTTATACAATATGAATTGCTTAAGAACCAGAATTAACGTTGCGGTTTATTTTCTTTGGAACCATGTCCTTTATAGGCACCAAGTTTCCATCACTGCACAAATTTCAAAATGATGGCTATCTTCAGTTGCCCAAAGGTTGGTAAGGTTCCTATTTATCACTGTTCAGATGCAAATACACCCTCCCCAATGGTAGTTTGCATAGGGAAATACTAATGTTAACAAAATATAGTGAGTTAACTTTGGAGAAAGAGCCTGAAATGTGATAGCTGAAGCTTGTGATTGTGCTAATTATATATTGGGTGAATTACAAAATAGTCCACCAGATTTGGCATAATTAATGAGTCGGTCTCCGTATTTTGAAAATTGAACTATCACATCCAGATAGTTTGAAACCATTTACACATGAGTCCTGTCCAAATTTACTGTTAAAGAAACTTAAAAAGACATTACTACCCTTATAATTACATTTACACCAAATTTGCACAATCTACGCCTCCCTCTTTTCCCCTCTCATATTCTGCCTCTCTCTGCCCTCTCTCCCTTCTCTTTCCTTCTGGTCTCTCCCTTCTCCCTTTCTACTCCCTCTCTCCCCCCTCTTTCTCTCTCTCGCCGCCTCCCCCAACAATCACAAAGAAGCGATCCAAATTCTAATTCCATCAGCTCCCATAAACAAACTCAACACTCATATGTAATAATTCAAAAGAAAGATAATTGGATCTTTACAAAACAAAACAAGAATAAAGACGTAACAAAAATAAATATTTCGTACCAAACAAAATCAAAATCCATGAGCTGAGATCTTTGATTCCAAAAATTATGATTCCAATCAGGTTCTAATTACATGGAGAAAAAAAAAGCCAAAACAAAATTGTAACAATTTAATAAAGAAAATAATCGAAATAAACAACATCCCAAAAATTCCAGAAATTTAAATTCATTACAAATGCTAAATAGCAAAACTCACCATTAAGTGGGACAACATCAAGTGGAGAAAGATGCAATGTCTAGCATATGGGGGACCCTTCCCTTTGTCCTAAACTCTACGAAGCTAAAGTCACGAACTTAACACCTCCTTGCGAAGCCCCAGATCATGAGCCCAGCTCCTTGCAAAGCTCTAGAGCTTGAACCTAACAAAGCTCAAGATCAACCTTGATCGTTGACGAAATGGGACTATTCTGCAAATGATAAACTAATTGATTCTCATCCTCATGCTTGACTGGCCATGACCTTTTTCTCTTTGGTGCTGCATATTTGTATAAAGATCATAGGAAACCATCAACAACATCCCAAAATCCAAAAGTGCAACCTGCTCTTTCAAATTGTTGTATGAAACACGAAATGAAAATAATGAATCTTGTTTGGATTCCAAATTTTCCTTTTTTTTTGGTTTCTTGGCAACCAAAGAGAGCATTGCTAGGAAGAGCCAAAATGAAATGAACCTGCTTGAGCTTTTGATGGCTCAATCACTCAAGCAACTTACCAATTGTAGACATGGGAGTGGCAAATGTGCTAGAATTAGTGGGAGGAATTGAAGATGACTGAACTATGGTGGAAGGTGAGTTGGAGATTGGTGAGGAAACTCTGCATTTGGCATCATCACTTGTGGACTTATTGTTGCCCACTTCTCTTGAATCAAACTTGATCGAATCATTTGCAATAACTTCTTGCTTTATAGGTCCTTGAGGCTGCCTCGTTATGCCATACAACACCTCAATGATTGGGATCTCAGTCTCCTCATGGGTTGAGGAAGTAAACTTAGAAATGGATTGAGGAAGTAAACTTAGAAGGATTTTGACAGTCTTTGCTTTGGCCCTTTAGGTTTCTATAGCAACAAAACACTCATTATTGAGTTGAACAAAAAGATCCCATCAAAATCTATTGAACATAGATGTCAAATGATAGGATTGACCATCTTCTTAATTGAAGCATGAGAAGAAGATAACAAGATTGGAGTTGGGGATGTAGGTGCTGAAACGAACATCGCTGCAACGTTTGTTCCACTCAATCTCATCAGAAGGAAGATCACAATTTTGCATAGAGGAGAGGAGAGGAGAGGAGATCACAATTCCATAGAGAGAGGGTGGGTTCAATCAAGTGGTTGGGAAGAAGGGCATTTGGTTGATGGGTTGTGGGGGTTTTAAGAGGGATATTATAGGGATAAAAAGTCTCCTCTGTCATTCAACTGTTGTTGACTAACATAATATGCCACAAAACTTGATAGGAAGGTTTAAGGTTTAGGGTTGACAGAAGCAATATATAAGGATGTAATAATTTGATTTTCTAGATACAGTTGATCGACTGATTAATTATGATAAGGCTTAGAGACTATTTTGTAATTCACCATATGTTAGATACATGGTCAGTTATTTTTGAGGCATCAAAATATAGTGAGTAAGCTTTGGTGAAGGGACCACAAATGTGATTGCTGAAACTTGTAATTCTATTAAGCATATGTTAGATATATGGAGAAAGATATTTATATAAGCGCAGGCTTTTGAAAAGTTATATGAGAAACTTGGAACTAAAGAAGGGGAGAAAGATATTTATAGATTAGCAAGGAGGAGAGAAAAGAAATGTCAAGATTTCAATCAAGTTAGGTGCATTAAGGATAAAGAAGGAAAAATGTTGGTGAAAAATGAGGACATTAAAGAAAAATGGAGAAATTATTTTGATGATCTCTTTAACAATAGTTAAAGTGGTAATAGTGTGAATATAGGCTACAGAGCAATAGAAAAGAATGTGAATTATACTAGAAGGATTAGATCTTTAGAAGTAAAGGAAGCACTTAAGAGAATGAAAGTTGGTAAAGTCTGTGGACCTGATGGAATACCAATTGAAGTGTGGAAGTGTTTGGGAGATATGGGAGTGGCATGGTTAACTAAATTGTTTAATAAGATTCTAAACTCAAAGAAAATGCCTGATGAATGGAGTAGTATTTTAGGACCTATTTTTAAAAATAAGGGAGACATACAGAGTTGCTCAAACTATAGAAAAATTATACTCATGAGCCATACTATGAAGTTGTGGGAGAGAGTTGTGGAATATCGACTACGTCATGACACTTTTATCTCTACTAATCAATTTGGCTTCATGCCCGGTCGTTCAACTATGAAAGCGATCTTTCTCATTAGAAGTTTGATTGAGAAATATAGAGGTGTGAAGAAAGATCTACACATGGTTTTTATCGATTTGGAGAAGGCTTATGATAGTGTTCCAAGAGATATCTTATGGAGAGTGTTAGAACAAAAGAGGGTATCTATTAGGTACATACAAGTGTTGAAAGATATGTATGAAGGAGCAACTACTATTGTGCGCACAGTGGGAGGGGATACAAGAGATTTTTCTATCTTAGTTGGATTACACCAAGGTTCAGCTGTAAGCCCTTGCCTTTTTACATTAGTTTTAGATGAATTGACGAAACATATACAAGAGAGTATCCTTTGGTGCATGATGTTTGTGGATGATATAGCTTTGATAGCTGAGATGAGAGAAGGAGTCAATAGAAAGCTAGAGCTTTGGAGAAGTACTCTAGAGTCAAAGGGCTTTAAGTTAAGTAGAACGAAGACAGAATACATGCATTGCAAGTTCAGTTAAGGCCGAACTGGTGATAGGGAAGGAGTTAGTTTGGATGGAGTGGTACTGCCCCAAAGTAATCACTTTAAATATCTCGGCCCAATCCTTCAAGTAGATGGGGGATGTGAGGAGTATGTTAGTCATAGGATTAAAGCCGGATGGTTGAAGTGGAGAAGTGCCACGGGAGTTTTATGTAATCGCAAGATTCCCAATAAATTAAAAGGAAAATTTTAACGTATAGTCATACGATCGGCCATGTTATATGGTAGTGAGTGTTGGGCACTGAAGGAGTCGTATGTGTCTAAGATAAGAGTTGTAGAGATGAGAATGTTAAGGTGGATGAGTGGCCATATTAGACTAGATAAAGTTCGTAATGAGAGTATTAGAGAAAAGTTAGGAGTGGTGCCAATTGAGAATAAGTTGAGAGAAGGGAGATTGAGGTGGTTTGGTCATGTGAAGCATAGACATACGGAGGCTCCAGTTAGACAAGTAAAGTACATTAGGTTAGAGGATAGAAAGAAAAAAAGGGGTAGACCTAAACTGACTTGGAGGAGAGTAGTACAACATGACCTAGAAGCATTATATATTTCCGAGGATTTAATCCAAAATCGTTTAGAATGGAGAAAGAGAATCCATATAGCCGACCTCAAATTCTTGGGATAAAGGCTTAGTTGAGTTGAGTTGAGTTTTAATATATGTTTTGCCCTCAATGGTAGTCTTTATTAGTAATACATGCATGACTAGAGTACCCTGAATACCATTATTATGAACAATTAAACTGCTTGATTTCAGCATGTAGAGGTAAAGATGTTTTCATCATTTTATGTTGTAAAACATTTGGTTTTCCTCTAGAGAGTTGTTTGACGTAGTGTCGTATGATAGATTAATTGAAAAATCCTCTAGAGAGTTGTTTGACATAGTGTTGTGTGATAGATTAATTGAAAAATATAGTTTTATATGTTTGGTTATTACTTTCTGTTCTCTCTCTCTCTCTCTATCTCTCTCTTTCTCTCTCTCTTAATAATTTTCAGGTATTCCTCATTGGGATAATGATAGAGAAGCTGAAATTTTACGTCTTGGACACGTATGTTTGCTATCTTAAGCCCATGATTACCCAAATGAAGTGAAAAATGCTATTTTGTGTCTGTACTAATGCTTACCCCAAATTATCAAGTGAAAGGCAATTCAATGACAATGTCATTTATTGAGACGCAGGGAAGAGTTAATGAAAGATAATATAATACCATGAAAGAAAAAGAAAAACAAATCTATTGAATATAATTATCATGGGTTGGGAACATGCTAAATGGTGTACCTTGTTGTTTGTGCTTATGTTTTTCATTATATTCCTGATAGGAAATATCTTGTACATTCATCTTTATACCATTATGGTACATTTCTAACAGATTTTGGTTTCTTGTTATGATTAAATTTTGGTAAATGATATTGCATGTTGTGCTCATTACTATGGGTGACATTTATGTGATGCATCATTAGAGTGAGTTTGAAACATTTCTGTTATAGGATCATTGGCTTGTGAACTATTGTCTTGATGCTCTACAAATGGATAGAGGGGATGGATATGTCCTCTTTTCCCTTTGATCTTCTAGTGTTGAGCTGGGTAGGTTATTATCACAAATTGTTATGATATAGCAATAACATTAATGCATCATAGAGTTTTCCTTTCTCTTAAATGCACAGTAGCACTTTTTTTTTTTCCTTCTTTAAAAAATGGAAAAACTTTTGTTTTTTAAGGTCTCAATTTCAGTTTGTTTTTACATTTTGCTTTTGGGATATTTATGAAAGTTGTAATCTTAAATGGAACTTAACTTCACTCATATTTTTATTTAATTTTAAAAATGAAAATCATGCTTTCAATGGCAAATCTTAATTCTTTTCCTTCATTTGTTGATGTAGGTCAAACCCGAAATAATTAGCTGGTCGCCACGAATCATTTTATTACATAATTTTTTGAGCATGGAGGTATCTTTAATTGCCTATATCCTAATATTCAATTGAGCTTCTCTTTTGACCCAACAAAAAAAGGGAGAAAGAAATAAACTTGTCTTGATTAATTTTGTTGGATGTTGAATTGGATTTACCCTATGCAAGAGTAAGTTTCTGGGGGGCCAATTCCTATTAGCTTAAAAGTCATCTTGACGCAGAGTAGCTTCTTAGAAACTGAAATAAAACATGCTCACCACAATACACAAGTATTGAGAGAAAAATAACTCTGAATAAAATTATATTGAACAAAAACTTAACTGAATTAGAGGAATTAAGGGGTATTTATAGAGATTTTGATCTCCTAATCCTAACAGCAAAACTAAAACAAATCCTAATTAGAACAGGAAAATACACACAAATCCTAAATAGAATAGGAAATTTAAAACTAAAGAAGAATAGGAAAATTAAAACTAATTCTACTGTTTTTCCTCATCCCAAAACAACATGCTTAGCATGAAGAATGTGTCATCATGAGATGTGTTGAAGTTATGATTCTCTTCTTGTGAAATCTAGAATTTTCAATTACTAAAAATATCTTGATTTATTATCAGAATAATTAGTATTCTAGAATAATCTATGTTGGCACTATAGTAATCTAGATTCTAGAATACTTAAATTTCTATAAACTTCTTAAATTACTTTAAATATTTATCAAAGCTTTACTTGTAAAGAAGAGGAAAAAATTACCAACATGCCTTATAGCCATACTTCTCTCTTCCTAAACCTCTTCATTTTTCTATCATCTGCATAATATTTACATTAAATCAACAACAATATGCCTATATATGTTAATGATACATGTATAGGATTATTGGGAAAGGAAGAAGAGGTCAAAAACTAAAAAAAGAAATGAACTGTAAATTTTCTGCGGATATACTGTGTGCATATATCGTTAGAAATTGGCATGCCTGGATATCTACGTTCCATAAACTATTTTCGATTTGATGATTATGGAAATCTTTTTCCCCCTAAGGTTCTATAATCATAATACCAATATGACAAAAGGATTATCATCAATTAACAATACATTTTTTCTATTCTTTATAATGCTTGATTATCATCAATTAACAATTCATTTTTCTCCTCTACTTCCCATGGCAAGTCAGAGTGGGTTTTATGCTTGGGGTTATTAAAATAAAAATGCTAAGAGGGTAATTTTGGGGGTTGGGAGGTAAGGGTGAGCATTTGGTCAGTTCAGTCTATTGATTTGAAATTTATCAAAACCAAATAAACCTGAAAGTTTCAGAGGGGAACCAAACTGGCTGAACTGAACCAGTCGTTGGACCAAAATGAACCAAAAACCAAAATATTTTGGTTTGGTTCATTGGTTTTTAATATATAAAAATATTCATAAAAATATATATAATTATATAAAAATTTTGGCCTTTTTTTTTCCTTTGAAAACTGACCCGAATTAACAAATTGTTTGAAAATCAAAAACCAAGCTGAATTATAAAAATTAAAAAACCAAAAAATCCAATTAGTTTCAGTTCATTTTATTGGTTTAAATGTTATAATGCTCACCCCCAGTTGGAGGAGAACATATGTGAAAGTTTCCTGCAAGCTGTCTCCTGTGCTATATGCCATTAGCCTTTAGAAGGAATACTGATATTGGCTTGGATGGCACAGGAAAGAATTCTGATGTGAGAAAGGAACAAGGCCATTTAGTTTGTGGTTTAGGATATAGAAGGGTTTATCTCTATACAGGTTAATTGGCTAAGTGATAATAAATGACTACTCATACTATTGCAGTTGCATTTTTTTATTAAGTCGAAAACATTTGTGTAGCTGCAAGACCAATATGTTAACAGGTGTATGAAAGAACTTTCTAAAGAATAAGAATGCCCTAAAAAGTAAATAGGTTTGAAGAAAATGCAGAAAGCTGTTGTGCAATATGAAAAATTCTATCTGGTAGTTTTTTACAACACATTTCTTCTATTTACTCGTTCATATAACATTTATTGAGAATTACCTCACAAGCCAGGTTGCATATGGATCTTTTTATCCATTTTTCCCCTAGAAATTTAAAATCATCATTTTCAAACTTGAATACTAAGGTTAACAAATGTTGTACTTTGAATGGATAATTTCCCTGATAAATGGTCGAGACAGTGAGTGCATCAGTAAACTTTGGTAGGAGATTGTTTGACTTGACTTTTGATGGAATGATGGAGGTTTTCATTCAGAGTTGTGGAAAATGCTATGCTGAAGATTTGGCAGGAAAGCACAGTTGTAATCATAGTTGCCAGATTCTCCTAACCCCTTGGGTTCCTCGACCCAAATCTTGCGTTCCAAAACGCGAGACTTTTGCATCCCAAATCTCTTGGGAATGCATTCTGGTTCTCTAAATCAAGTGATCTCATTTCACTATGCTCAACACAAAATCAAAGTGAAGAAGAAGATCCTATTCATTTTTTCTTATTTTTTCTTCTCTTTCTTTTTAATAAAATAAGAGTACCTGGGATGTTAGTATACAAAGAAGAAAAAAAGAGGAAGAGAAAAAATAAGAACAAAAAACAATAAGTAATAACAGCCACGAAGCCTTAAGAAAAGGAAGAAGGAGAAATTTTCTAGAAAAAACCTCATATCTCTCATTTTCTCTCTGCATTACTATTTTAATCTTTGTTGGCTTAGGTGATAGTAAATATGGGTTGCTGATTTCACATACTATTAAGTCTAATAAGGCCCATTAAGTAATTATAATGTGTTATACACACCATTGAGCCCTAAATTATAAAGCCCATTAAATGTCAATTAAAAGCTCATTCTATTTAAAATACTATTATTTTTCAAAATATAATTGATAAAAAAATTTAATAGTATATTATAAAAAAATTAGATTTTTGAAAATTTTTCTTACTAATATTAATATTGTAAAATATATACATCATAAAAAATTTAAAAATTATGAAAAAAAATTTATTGGTTGTTTTTGGTATAGAGATTATATAACTAATTGTAATTTATGTATCACGAATTGAATTGATATAATTCACGTATTGTGTACTGAATTAACGCACCGATTAAGTCTACTCCCCACGTACCTTATATTTAGCTAAGTAGCGAATCGCGTACCCGTAACTGTACCACGATCCAAGATGTTCCGCGTTCTAGGTAACTATGGTTGTAATTCATAATTTTATGGCCACTGCAGGAATGTGACTATCTTAGAGCCACTGCCCTCCCTCGCCTTCAAATTTCCACTGTGGTGGATACAAAAACTGGGAAGGTATGTCTTACAAACTTTTGGTTAATATGCCATTTGTTGGCTTATCATTTTATTGTTCGTTGCTCATGTTTCTATCAACTTGTGCATGTTAATTGCATTAACTTATGCCCACGGATTGTTTCATTTTTATTTATGATTTTTTAAGTTATGATTCTGTTATGAGAGGGGGTTATGGAGGGAAAAACTAGTATTGCAGTTACACATGTCTTAAAAGGGTAGTTATAACTGATAGAAGCAGTTACTAGCTAGAAGTAGTATAAAAATAAAAACAGTACCTGTAATCACTCATTCAAGAATCAAATACAAGAATTTTCTCTCTCCTTCTTCTTTATATTCTCTCTAAATCTTCTCCCCTTTCTGTTTCTTTTCTCAACCCAGTCTATTTGTATTTCTTCTCTCCCTATTCTCTGTTTCAAAGTGCATTACAGGTCTGCTACGTAACAGTTGGTATCAGAGCTTGAAGTGGCTGGCCAGATTTCTTCTGCTCGTCTTCCTATTCTTCTTCTTCTTACTTTCTTGAGTTTCTTTTTACTTTCTTGAATTTCTTCTTTCTTTCTTGAAAATCTTGAAATTCCAGAAAATATCTAAAATAGCAATCTTTTTACTCTCCCTTTCTCTCTTTCTCTGTAAAGGTCTCCTTTCTTTTCTCTCTAAGTTCTTTTAATATCTTTTTCCTTTCATTTCTGCTTTGTTAGGATTCCAAAACCCTAACATTCAAAATTCCAATAAATATCATGAATCAATACAACACATTTCTTTATGGTTCTTCTCTTTTCTCTGATTCTTCCTTCAATTCTGTTTCTCCTTTCAACTAATCTTTCTCTCAGATTTATCTTTAGGGTTTCCATTTCCATTTCTCTTTCAGACCTTGTGTGTGGGTGCGCTTGACCTGGAATTGGATTGTTGGGGGTCGCAAGGCATGACTAGGTCTGCTGTGGTGGGTTCGGAGGCTGTAAGGCTGGCGAATCTGGAGGAACAAGTTAAGGTTCTTCATGAGGATTCTCGAGATACTAGGAGGGATGTGGAGAAACTTAGAGTGGATATGAAACAGGTAAGGGAGGAAATTAAGAAGAATGCTGTGGAATCTAATAGAAATGCTGTGGAATGTAAACAAGAAATTGAGGGATTGGTGACCTCAGTGGGAGGATTGGCTACTGCTGTGGGAAAATTGGTGGAAAGTAAGGGTAAAGCAATGGATCCTGGGGAAAAAGATTCTGATTTGGGAAGTGGGAAAGGATTGTTACCTATTCCAAAAGTGTTGGTTAATGGGTAGAATGGGGGTTCAAGTAGTTCCAATTCTGTAGTTAATTCAAAAAAATTTCAGAAAATGCTTCCTAAAATTGAGTTGGTGGCCTTTGAAGAGGAGGGGGGGGGGGGGTGGTGTTGGGTAGGGAGGGGAGGAATGGATCCAAGAGCTTGGATTAGGAAATGTTGTGAATATTTTGAGGTTTATGAAGTTCCAAAGGAAAAGAGGATTGCAATAGCAAGTTTATATTTGATTAACAAGGCTGATGCTTGGTATCATAACTGGATTAGAGGAAGACTCAGTCAGTCTTGGGAAGAGTTTGAGGCAGATCTGTGCAAAAAGTTTGGGGAACAAGAATTTATGAAAATTAGACAATAAGGGTTTGTTGATGATTATCAAGACAAATTTGAAGATTGAAGGTTGAGAATGGAGAGGGTTTTTCCTGCATTGGATGAGAATTATTTTCAACAGGGTACTGATAGGGTTCCTATAGCTTCTATTTCCAGAGATACTCTTGCTCTTGGTATTCAACAACTCATTATTTGCACTATCAGGTGTTTAGGGAACAAAAATTTGAAGAGAAAATTTTAGGGAATCAAAAGGATATTTCTCTTCCTGAGAATGTTTTGATTAAAGGAGGAAACATGAAAATTTTTGAAGCAGAAAAGTATTGGGATCTTGTTGGTATTTTATTTGAGCTGAGACCATGCAATCATATGAAACTCAGAGAATGAATTTGAAATCAGGAAAAGACAGAGAGAAAATGTTTTCTTTGAGATACTGCACTCATTTACTGCTCAAAGAGAATGAGTTTGAAATAAGGAAAAAGGAGAGGAAGAAAATCAGGCCTTGCTGCAACTGTTTGTTACCACATGACTCTCCAATCTTAGTAGGCAGGATACTAGCTTTGAATATCTCAATTCATTACTAGTTCTAGTAGTAGCATGTGGTCTATAATTGCAATATGTTTTTGCTGATTTGGTTCCTTTCTTCATTCTTGAGGACAAGAATGATTTCAAGGAGTGGGAAACATTATGAGAGGGGGTTATGGGGGCCAAAACTAGTATTGCAGTTACATATGTTTTAAAAGGGTAGTTATAACTGATAGAAGCAGTTACTAGCTAGAAGTAGTATAAAAATAGAAACAGTACCTGTAATCACTCATTCAAGAATCAAATACAAGAATTATCTCTCTCCTTCTTTATATTCTCTCTAAATCTTCTCCCCTTTCTGTTTCTTTTCTCAACCCAGTCTATTTCTATTTCTTCTCTCCCTATTCTCTGTTTCAAAGTGCATTACAGGTCTGCTACATAACAGATTCATTTTAAAGGACCTGAGATTGTTCTTTTGGAGTTCCGAACTTCTGATATTCTTCTAACTTATTCTGTTTCCAGTGTCTTTTTCCCAATCGTACATAAAATATGTAGATTGTACTAGATGTTAAGAATATGGTATGGCAACATGTAGCTTCCAAATGTATGACAAGAAAAATAATTTTTTTTTTCCCTCAATTGATTGTCCAATTAGGCTCTGTGGTTTCACGGAAAATAGCTTATATATGAAAAATATTTTCTAAGGAAATTGTTTTCGAAAAAAATATTTTCTGTTGTTTGGTTGCAATGTAATTAATCGTATGTGTTTATATTATGTATGATAAGTGTTTTCACATTTTAATAGTATTATCAAAATCTAGAAAATGAAAAATGACTTCCTCTTTTAAATGACCTAGTTTTTCATTTGACCAGGAAAATATTTTCTGTTGAGCCATTTTCATAAGTGCCCCAAACGATAAAAAATGCGAAAAATAATTTCCAAAAAAATATATTCCGTAAAACAAATGAAGCCTAAATCTATTATTTTTGAAATTGGGATTGGTTATGCATGAAAAAGAGCATCCTCTGATGGAATTATTCAATGATGAGAAAATATCACTTAAAATTAGAGCATTTTATGCCTCATATGCTAGTTCTAAAGCCTGATGAACCTCGAAAGTCACCAACCAAATTGTTTCTTCTTGTTTCTATCCATGCTTATTGAATACTTGTGATATTTTAGTTTCTTTCAAATACTTTGTTAATCAATTGCTTCTAGCTTTCTATTTTTGTTTGCCACTTGGTTTTGCATGCCTTGAAATAGACGGAACAGTTTGCGGTTAACCAATTGAATAACCTATGCCATTATATTTGCTTGATATACAATAGCTTCCTACAATGATTGAATATAAAAGATCTGGATTCTGGATCGTAGATCTTCCCTCCTTTCACTTGTACTAAATGAACAATTTTCTTTTAGGATGTTTTGTAGTGTCATTAAATAAATTAAAATAAAAATTATCAAATATAGGGACTAAACTGAGCATATGGGAAATATGCAAAGTTGCCTGCCTCAGAGGAGAAAATAGAAGAGATGGAAGTAAAGAAAATATGACTTACTGATCATAGATTAGCTACTGATCCTAAGAAAAGTTAGACAATTTGGAAAAGACGATGGCTCATTCAGCCAAGAGTAAGTAATGCAAGATGTGGGACTTGAACCTAAGCTTTAATTCTGATAAATAAGGGAAATTCAATACTGAGACAGAGTGGATGATTTCTTTTTATTCTGGCAAACTGACAAGTTGTGCTATTGCCACACAAAAAATTTGCTTAACATGATGTATCTTCAAACTTTAATTATTTTTGAAACAAAAACACAGTTAAAAACAGGTTGTTAAATCCTTTTCTTTTTATTTTTTTATTGTGAACTAGTGTTTTCCTGGATTGTTTCTTGTGCTTTTTGCAATTCATCTTTAAATATAATAAATCTTCTGCATCTGTATTTTCAGGGAATCAAGAGTAGTGTAAGGACGAGCTCTGGCATGTTTCTGAGTTCTGAAGAAAAGAAGCGTCCAATGATACAGGTTAGTTTCTTCTTGTTTGTGCATTTCTTTTGTCTTCAATGACTAGATAATTGATTTCCATTCTCATTTGAGCCACTCATGAAGATTCAAAATGCTCTTAATTTTTTTAAGCTACATGACTGCTATACACATTATTGTTGCAGGGATGCTTATGCACAGCTTAAATGTCAGTGTATGAGAACAGTTGTCAACTGACATCTGATTTTAGAATGAAAAGTTCTATGTCTCTTGATTGATTAAGTTTAGTTTTTGCACACCTCTAACAAACTTGTTAGATGGTAAAAATTGGCATATTTGTCTTTCCTGTGGTGCTACCTCTGATTAAGAAAAACCAAAATATGAACCTTTGTGTGTGTGTGTGTGTGTGTATATATATATATATATATAGAGAGAGAGAGAGAGAGAGAGAGAGAGAGAGGAAGTATTTTTGCTTTTAGGTGGATATACTGCACTTTTGCTGTCTAAATAAAGTGAAATGAAAAAAGCTGCTACTTACTGCTGGTCCTTTAGCTTCTGGAAGAAATATGTGGGCTGCTGTCTTGACTCTTAATATCTTGGTGTTAAACTGAAAACTGACAATTTTATAACTTTTCTTTGAGTGGAAGGAAATTGCGCCTTAAATAAGTTTAATTTAATTAGTCTCAGGTCATGATGAAAAGCTTTAAGTTCTATATTCAAAGTGGGAAAGAATATATTTGCAAGTTTGGCCCACATTCAAATCTGTATTAGGAGGCATGGGATGATGACACCTACCTTGAAGTTTATTAGTGGCGCTAGCTAACTTGTTACGGTGTTTTCTATGGTTACTTAGTTTCATATAAAGTAAAATTACTTTGTTGCAAAAAATAAGATGATTTAGCATAAATTTACAACTCATATCATGTGGTTTTTGTAAGATGATTCTTTTTTCCTCAAAGTAGCTAATAACGAAAAATTTATTAATTTAATGAAAAAAAATTATTTTTATGAATACCGTATGTGACATAATTAATTATTTTAATTTAATGAAATTTCATACAATGAATTGGATTACACTGAGATTCAGCTGTAAGCCCTTACTTTTTTACATTAGTTTTAGATGAATTGACGAAATATATACTGGAGAGTATCCCTTGGTGCATGATATTTGCAGATGATATAGTTCTGATAGATGAGACGCGAGAAGGAGTCAATAGAAAGCTACAGCTTTGGAGAAGTACTCTAGAGTCAAAGGGTTTTAAGTTAAGTAGAACGAAGACAGAATACATGCATTGCAAGTTCAATGAAGGCCAAACTGGTGATAGGGAAGGAGTTAGTTTGGATGGAGTGGTACTGCCCCAAAGTAATCACTTTCAATATCTCGGCTCAATCCTTCAAGTAGATGGGGGATGTGAGGAGGATGTTAATAGTAGGATTAAAGCCGGATGGTTAAAGTGGAGAAGTGCCACGAGAGTTTTATGTGATCGCAAAATTCCCAATAAGTTGAAAGAAAAATTTTACCGTAAGCCATACGACCGGCCATGTTATATGGCAGTGAGTGTTGGCCACTGAAGGAGTCGTATATGTCTAAGATAAGAGTTGCGGAGATGAGAATGTTAAGGTGGATGAGTGGTCATACTAGACTAGATAAAGTCTGTAATGAGAGTATTAGAGAAAAGGTAGGAATGGTGCCAATTGAGGATAAGTTGAGAGAAGGGAGATTGAAGTGGTTTGGTCATGTGAAGCGTAGACATACAGAGGCTCCAGTTAGACAAGTAGAGCACATTAGGTTAGGGGATAGAAAGAAAAGAAGGGGTAAACTTAAACTGACTTGGAGGAGAGTAGTACAACATGATCTAAAAGCATTTCACATTTTCGAGGATTTAACCCAAAATCGTTTAGAATGGAGAAAGAGAATCCATATAGCTGACCCTAAATTCTTGGGATAAAGGCTTAGTTGAGTCGAGTTGAGTTGAGTTGAATGGACAACCTATTCCTATAATTTTTTAATAAAATTTGCCATATATAATTTATCTATTGAATTTTTCAAAAAAATATTATGTGTTTGCTTTTTTATTTTTAATTTATTTTTTTGTGTGTGAAGGAACTTCACTTTTTCCATTAAGTTAATAATTTTTTCCATAATTAACAATTTTGTGGAAAAATATGCCAGTTAACAAAAATCACATGAGTTGAATTGTAAAATTTTGTTAAAATATTTTATTTTCTATAACAAAGTAATTTTATTATGTAGTAAAACCAAGTAACCATAGAATACACATACTTTTAAGGTTTCAATGGTAGCATTCAATATAATGCTTTGCCAATGAATAAATGCAGTATTTTGATAGAAAATGCAGTGTTATCCAACACGAAGTGCTATTAGTATTGGAACAAAGTTCTCTTATGGAGTGAAACTGGCAAATAGCTTTCTAATTGGGTGATTGATTAGTTTAGGTCACAATACCATAAGAGGAGGTTTTATTTTGTATTGGTTTTGGAGATTGGGATTGGGTTTGCATGTAAGCAAGGTTCTTACTCAGTAACTTCCTACGAAGTTAAATCAGCAGTCTCTTGAATTGTCTAGGACTTTTGTGATGGATGATACGGATGTCCTGCATGATTTTGTCACCAATCCACTGAAGTTATTGCACTTTTAACTTCATATATATGCTCAGTCTGCAACTTGGAGGTACCTCGTTAATCTTGTTTGGCCTTCAAGTAGATACAATTATGTAATCTTCGCACGCCCATTTGATATATACCAGTGGAAACTCTTTTTGGAGTTTTGGAGTAGTGAAGTTTAAGAAATTTTCAGCATTGTCATCTCTTTTCCTTTTTTTTTTTTTTTTGGGAGATGCCATAGTCCTATGATTCTGATGCATCTTTTGAGTGTGATGTCCAAGTGATGCTAGGTTATCTACTTGTTTGCTTGTTTTTGATTTTGTGCTTGTATCACAGCTTTCAAGGCAAGAGGAAGCCTTGGTTTCCCTTGCAATGCAGGGGAAGGCTGCATCTATATCAGTCGCTTGATGCCTGCAATTTGGGAGGCATTTCATCCTACTGTTTTTCAACATTGACCTGTTTTCTTATGGCCTGGGGTTGATACTAGATTTTTCTATCTTGTTTCTATTTGCTTGCTTTCTTTGCAAGTGATTATCAGGAGCTTTCAACTAGTTTTCTCACGGCAACCTCCTCATTCCCTTTAATTTCTAATTGTCAGGTGCCTAAATTTACTTATTTAAGGCAACCTGACATCCTTTAAATTCATAGTTTTTGTTACAGAAAGATACAATATTGTTGCCTTGATGATATGCATTTTTTTTCCTAACATGGTTACCTTGTGGAAATATAACTAATGAAGTTGAGGACTGATGCACGGCTTGGACAACAAGACAAAGCGTTTTTTTTAACTAATTTTAATTTCCAACAATCCTAATTTATCTAAGACATCTTGGGAAGACTTCCAGCAACTATAGAGATTATATTAGAATTAATTACGAAGTCTTCTACTCTATTTAGGACTTCTTAATGTTTTCTTACTTTATATAGGATTTAGTTTTTCTATTTAATTTATATCTTTTTATTGTGTTTTAGTTTATCTAAATTTCCTAGATTTATATTCCTATTAGGTTTAGGAGTCTTAAAACACTATAAATACCCTTATTTACATGTAATTTGAAGACAGATTATTATTAATAAAAATTCAGCAGAATTTTCTTTTCTTATTTTCACTCTTGTGTATGGAGTGTGTTTCTATTTGAGCTTCGCTGTGTCAGGTGGTATCAGAGTGAGAAAATCACCCCAATCGAGATGGCTTACCTTGATAGAGGTGGCGATTACAGTGGTTCTTACGATGGTGATCAAGGAACTAGAGCCCTTTACCATAGGGACAAAACGTTGCAACGATAGGAGAGACGGATGGATCTCAGATTCAAGCATATCAAGAGACACCTCGAAGAAATTGTAGATTGTCTTGGTGCTTTGGGAACTAAAACAATTAGGAATTGGATTGACAAAAGAAGGCCAGGAGATGGTATAGCTCATGGTGACCCTATTTATCGATCAATTTCTGCATGTAGGCAATTGTCTACTATGATGATTCAGAGGAGGAAGATGACTATGAAACAATCAAGTTCAATAGGCATCAATGGTATGGTGGTGATAGGAGAAGAAGCGTGAGTTATTTTGATATTCTTAATTTTTATGGGTATCTCAACATAGAGGAATTTTTAAGTTGGATTGCATATGTGGATAGGTTTTTTGACCATGTGGATATAGCACCTGAAAAACAAGTTCAATTGGTGGCTTGTCGGTTGAAAGGTGGTGCTTCTTCTTGGTAGGAATGGCTACAATCTAAAAGGAAGCAAGAAGGGAAAGGTCCAATTCGTACATGGTTTATAATGAAGTATTTGTTGGAATAAGAATTTTTGCCTTAAGATTATGAGCAAATTTTATTCCAAAAAAAACTTTGCCAAGAGGAGGTCTAGCTGAATCCTTTCTTGGTTGTTAAACAAGAAAGTGAAGAACAAAAGAAGCTTCAAGATTCAATAATGCAACTTGAAGTGGATGAGCCTAAATTTGAAGAATTGGAACCTGAAACTTTAATTGAATTTCCTTTTGGTATGGTTGAAAATGACGAACTTCAATTGGAAATTATTGGACCAACTGTTCTTGAAGCTAAGACTGATGAAGATAAGCAAGAAAAGCTTCAAGAATTTGTTTTTGAAAATGTGAGATATCAAGCCTTGGAAACGTCAATGGAAGTTAAGGAAAAGCAACACATGGAGCCAATATTGGAGATTGAAGGAAATCAGGCACTAGATATCGAAGACTTTTCTAACTCCTTAATTTCTATTGTTTCCTTTGATTTTATTTGTCTAGGTATTCTTATAGATATGAAGGAAAACATGAAGATCCTCAATTCCACTTTGTTCATGTCAATCTTATTGATTCCATCCAAGAAAGTTATATGGTGCATATTTCCAAAGAAGATTCTCATTCTCTTCCATTTCAAAATTCGAAGAAAGATTTATTCCTAGTGGGGGAGAATGGTGCTAGAGTTGTTATGGCTATGTTTTGGATCGTTGCAAATTATTTCAACTCGAGGACGAGTTTTTCTCAAGTAAGGGAGTATGATGCAGGGCTTGGACAACAAGACAAGGCATTTTTTTTTAACTAATTTTAATTTCCAACAATCCTAATTTATCTAAGACATCTTGGGAAGACTTCGAGCAGCTATAGAGATTATATTAGAATTAATTACGAAGTCTTCTACTCTATTTAGGGCTTATTAATGTTTTTCTACTTTATCTAGGATTTAGTTTTCCTATTTAATTTATATCTTCTTATTGTGTTTTAGTTTATCTAAATTCCTATATTTATATTCTTATTAGGTTTAGAAGTCTTAAAACACTATAAATATCCTTATTTACATGTAATTTGAAGACAAATTATTATTAATAAAAATTCAACAGAGTTTTCTCTCCTTATTTTCACTCTTGCGTGTGGAGTGTATTTCTATTTGAGCTTCACGCTGCATCAAGGACACCTGGTTCTTTCCTCTTAAGTGCATTAATTTTGGAGTTGACATTCTTGGAGTGAGGGTGTTGATGATATGATTATAGCTTGATCAATGGCTGCACAAACATTATCCCTTTGGAAAGCCTAGGGTTAGAGTTATGGTTGAAAATATGTCTATGATTGCTTGGAATTCTAGTGGCTACCAGTTTATGCAATTGCCACTTGCTAAAGGAATGTCAGTCACATTCTTTCCTCTTGCTAGGCAAAAGTCTTTTAGAAGCGAGTTCCTGAAGGTTGTCCTCTCTGCTGACTAGGTAAAGTGGGCCGAGTAGAATTCACATCTGTGGATATCTGTATTTATGCATGATCATCAATTGTCTGGCTATGAAATTTAATAAATTTTCTTTGGCTTTAGTTTTCTCATTATTATTATTTTTTTTGGCTCTGCCTTTTGCCTTAACTGTCTCACTTGAAGATTAAAGCAGTAGCATTTCATATGATGGCCCCTACTATTAAAGAGGGAGAAAGCATTCTATGCAGTTGATGCCCACTAAAATCAAGCGTCTATTTATAGAATATTGGTACTAGTACAAATTAGTTTACTTGTATCTATTTACATCTAATATTCTGCAAAATGAATAAGCTTTGGTGAGCTTGCATCTGCATAAGCCTCTGTATGTGCGTGTACCTGTGAAACAGTTCCTCCTTATTTCTTATCATTGATTCTAAGTTCTAACATTTCAAATATATATTTCTCATTTCATCTTAACCGAGAGAAATAGTGAAAACTGACAAGATATTGCACTAACTTACTTTGCTATTGTTTCAAAAAATTTTCTTCCTTGCACAACCAGGCAATTGAAAAAAGGATATCAGTCTATTCTCAAGTGCCAATAGAAAATGGGGAGCTTATCCAAGTTTTAAGGTGGGGATCTAACTTATTTTACCAGTAAAGCATTGGTCACAAAAGGGGCTGATTAATATATTTCAGTAATGGCTAACATCTGCTGCAGTGCAGGTATGAAAAGAGTCAGTTTTACAAGCCCCATCATGACTACTTTTCCGACACTGTGAGTCGTTTAACCTTCCCCTACTGTTCTATCATTTCTTAAATTTGAACAATCTCCTGATATGAAATTGTCCTATCTCCTTTCTTTTTCTCCCTCATTTCCCCCCATTTTTTTTTAAGTTCAACTTGAAGCGTGGTGGGCAGCGTGTAGCAACAATGCTGATGTACTTAAGTGACAATGTTGAGGGTGGAGAAACATATTTTCCTATGGTAATTACTGTCAAGATTTGATGCTTTATTATCATTTTATCTCAGTCCATTTAACTACAGATTGGCAGATGAAAACTAAGCTTCAGTTATTACATATTTATATACACTGAACTTGTTCGTTAAATGATGTTAACCATGGTTTGCTACTTTTAATGACCCACAATCCCAAGCAACCTGGTGTATGTGTTTGGTTGGGTGGGGAATGGAGGTATGGCTATCATGGCATTCTCCACCTTTTCATCTGAAATCTCTCAACCTTTGTCATGATCATGAAAACTCTCTTCCCATTTCCAAATGATCAAGAGATTTATTGTTATCTTAAGATAGTATTTGGAATATGATTGAGGCGCTATTTATGATTAAGCATTACAAATCATGCTTGGATTTGGGAAGTTTGGTTTGATTTGAGTAGTGGATAGTGTTACAGTCACATGCATGAATAGAAAAGCACTGAAGTGATATATTGGACCTCACTGAACTCTAAAATTTTGTTTGGAAGGAAGGATTTCAAATGGATGGATTTGGATGTGATCTTTTACTTAAGGATGCATTTGGAAGAAAGAATTTGAAATCCATTAATTTATTTATTTTTATTTCAAATTATATAATTTAAAATTTGGACCAAGAAGAAATAACATGCTCAAAACAAACACTGGAGTGTGCATTTGACGTTACACTTTTCCAGTAGGTGTTTCAAATTTATAGTTAATTTAAAATAATTTGTAATCGACATAAATGGATTCATGTCAGGTTTAAAAATGTTCATTTCAAATGCCTACCTATCCAAACTCAACTCAACTCAACTAAGCCTTTATCCCAAAAATTTGGGGTCGGCTATATGGATTCGCTTTCTCTACTCTAAACGATTTTGGGTTAAATCCTCAGAAATGTGTAATGCTTCTAGGTCATGTTGTACTACTCTCCTCCAAGTCAATTTAGGTCTACCCCTTTTTTTCTTTCTATCCTCTAACCTAATGTGCTCTACTCATCTAACTGGAGCCTCCGTATGTCTACGCTTCACATGATCAAACCACCTCAATCTTCCTTTTCTCAACTTATTCTCAATTGGCACCATTCCTACCTTTTCTTTAATACTCTCATTACGAACTTTATCTAGTTTAGTATGGCCACTCATTCACCTTAACATTCTCATCTCCGCAACTCTTATCTTAGACACATATGACTCCTTCAGTGCCCAACACTCACTATCATATAACATAGCCGGTTGTATGGCTGTACGGTAAAATTTTCCTTTTAACTTATTGAGAATCTTGCGATCACATAAAACTCCCGTGGCGCGTCTCTACTTCAGCCATCCGGCTTTAATCCTATGACTAACATTCTCCTCACATCCCCCATCTACTTGAAGGACTGAGCCGAGATATTTAAAGTGATTACTTTGGGACAGTACCACTCCATCCAAACTAACTCCTTCCCTATAACCAGTTTGGCCTTCACTGAACTTGCAATGCATGTATTCTGTCTTCGTTCTACTTAATTTAAAGCCCTTTGACTCTAGAGTACTTCTCCAAAGCTCTAGCTTTTTATTGACTCCTTCTCGCGTCTCATCTATCAGAACAATATCATCCGCAAACATTATGCACTAAGGAATACTCTCTTGTATATGTTTCGTCAATTCATCTAAAACTAATGTAAAAAGGTTAGGGCTTATAGCTGATCCTTGGTATAATCCAATTGACATAGGAAAATCTCTTGTGGCCCCTCCTACTGTGCGCACAATAGTAGTTGCTCCTTCATACATATCTTTCAACACTTGTATGTACTTAATAGATACCCTTTTTTGTTCTAACACGTTCCATAAGACATCTCTTGGAACACTATCATAAGCCTTCTCCAAATCAATAAAAACCATGTGTAGATAATGCCACCTAAATTATTGGAATGAAATTTTACTTTCTTTAGTTGATTAGATTCATTACTGGTTTATATTTATGAATGTGGTTGAGAATTTATTTGAGATGGATTTGAAATTATTCCTTTTATTTTATTCAATTTTTCAAATTTACTGTCAAATAAGACTTTTTATTTACATTCACAAATCTAATCTTTATTCATTAAATCTAATCAATCAAAGGAAACCTAGGTATATTCAGTAACAAATCTCTCTATCCAAAGACAATAAATAATTAGTTGAGAAAGCTGCCATAACTAATCCTACTGCTACTAGTATTAGGAATCCCAAGATAAGAAAATACTAAATCAATTCTAACTGGAAATACGAAATCAACACAAAATAGGAAATTCTAACAATAGAATTCCAAAATAATTAAAATATTATTTCCTAAATAATAGAATCTTAACTTTTTAATGGAAATTGTGCTGGAAAATCTGAATTAAAAATCTTAATTTTACAATTAAAACTTAAATCAAACAATTTAGTTTTTCTTGATTGCATCACTTGGATGCTGGAAAATGAACCTAGGATCATTAGGGTCCTTAATATATCCTTATTGAATAAACTTCGGATCTAAATTGAGACAATTATCTTCTTGGGTTCTTTTTGGACCATTTCATGTGCATTTATTGTTTGAAGGTAAGGTTTGGCACAGCTTTATGTTTGCTCCTTTGTGACCAGAAGGTCAGAAAAAAAAAAAATCATTATTGCAAGAGAAGCAAGGAGGGTAAAGTTAAGGGTGGTAACAGTTACAAGGGAGTTTCAGATTCTATAGGAGATAAATTATTGCATGAGCTTTTGCATCCACATATGAGAAATCGTAGCCTTGTCTGCTTGAGTCTATGCCTGCATTATCTTTAACCTTTGTGAAGAAAATAGGTGTGGAAAGAAAATGGAGGAAGAGAATGAAGAGAAAGAAATGATAGAGGGAGAGAATAACTTTCTCTTCTCTTTTCTGGATAGATGAGAGAAATTGAGAAAGGAGAAAATACAAGTTTTTATTTTTTTTTATTAGTTTCAAATCACAATAATATCCCTCACTTTTTAAAAAATAATATTGAATGGACATTTTAGTAATTTTGGTTACTTTCTCCCAATTTTCATGTCAACTTGGGGTGAAAATTGGGAGAAAGAAAGTGGGGTCCATAGGGAGTATTTTTTCTACTACAATTCTCTTCCTTCCATTTTCTCTTCTCTTCCAACCAAGAGAAAATGGGAATATGCTCCCATTTTTTCCTCCTCTTCCTCCCCTTCCATTTTCATCTACTCCCAAACACAGCATTAGTCCTAGTTTTGTCCTGTGACAGCATTAAGTGGCCTGCAAATTGGTGTAACTAGTAAGCATGCACAGTTGAACAATTCACTTTCTTGTGTTTTTCATTTAAAGTGGCATTGTGTTAGGATTATTGAATCCTAACAAATATTCCTTTCTAAAATAGAATAGAACAGAAGAAGAAAGGGAAGAAATTATAGAAGAAAGAGGGTTGGAAACACAGAAAAAGATAGCAAGAATGGAAGGAGTTTATTATGCTGTAATGATTCTTCTCTAATTACACTAGGCTGTTATGACTGTTTTTATACAGCAATAATTGCTACAAGTAACTGTTCCCGCCAAAACTCATCCCTAACAACTCATGCCAGCTGCATCCCTAACAACTCATGCCAGCTTACTTAATTACACTAGGCTTATTCTTTCTAAACCTAGTTCTCTTGTGTGTAACAATATCCCCTTCTTTAGCACATTCTTGTCCCAAGGAATGTGCAAAATCAGGAAATTGGTTGAGGATGAAAGCTTTTGTCCTCTCAAGTGGCATCTTCAACAGCCAAGTGCTTCCATTTAATAAGAACTTGATCCACTTACTGACCATTGCTGGAAATTAGTGTAGATTTCAACACCTGTTCTGGAACAACTTCCATCACATCTTCTTTAAAGACTGGAAGCTCTATCGTAGGCACTACATTTTCCCCTACCTTCTTTTTAAGTAAGGACACATGAAACACAAGATGCACAGTTGATAAGGGTGGCAAATCTAGCTTATAAGCAATAGCTCCAACCCTTGCAAGCACTTTATAAGGCCCATAAAACCTTGCTGACAGTTTCAGTGATTTTCGAATAGCCACTGATGATTGCATATATGGTTGCAACTTCAAGTAAATCATATCTCCAACCTGGAATTCTCTTTCAGTCCTCTTTTTATCCACCTATTGCTTTATTCTATTCCTTGCAATTTCCAAATTAGCCTTCAACAAAGCTGTCATCTGCTGCCGTTCCTGGAAAAATTCTAGCAACTGTCCAACTGAAACTTGCTCAAGCGGCATAGCAGGTAGAATAGGTGGATCATGCCCATAGAGAGCCTCAAATGGAGTTTTTTTTATGGCTGAATGATAGCTGATATTGTACCACCACTCAGCAAGGGAGAGCCACTGACTCCAAGAAGTGGGCTTGAGATGTGTCATGCACCTCAAATAAGCTTCCAAACACTGATTTAACCTCTCTACCTGCCTATCAGTGTGGGGGTGGTATGCTGTACTAAAGGAGAGGTTGGATCCCAGGCATTTGAAGAATTCTTTTCTGTCAGACACAATAGAAACAGGTGCCCCATGGAGCTTATAAATATTGTCCAAAAAGAGTTTGGCAATTGAGGAAACTGAAAATGGATGTGCACGAGGAAAGAAATGGCCATACTTGGTAAATCTACAAACCACTACCAAGATGGTGTCTTTACCATTTGACTTAGGCAATTGCTCGATAAAATCCATGGAGAGATATTGCCAAGCTTGGGATGGCAATGGTAAAGATTGGAGCAACCCTGGCATGGAACAAGTTTCTGTTTTACATCTAGCACACTGATCACATTGTCTCACCCATTGTAGAACATCAAATTGCATGCTAAGCCAATAAAAATGTTTCTTCAACTTCTGGCAAGTGTTATTAATTCCTGAATGACCTCCTAAAGGAGAGTCATGATCAATAGAGATCAATTTCTGCCTTAGTGCTGTAGAATTCCCAACATAGACCCTGTTCTTGTAATATAAAAGACCCTGCTTGTAGGGAAAAGAGGGTACTATTGTCCCATCTATTGCTAATTGAGTAATTAACTCTTGAGCTCTATCATCTAACTCATGACTAGCCACTATAGAAGTGATCCAAATAGGAAATGGACTAGAAGTCACAGCATATAATTGCTCATCTTGTGAAAAAGATCTTCTAGACAATGCATCTGCAACGTTATTCTCAACTCCCTTTTTATCCAAAATTTTATAGTCAAGGCCAAGTAACTTCGAAATCCCTCTTTGCTGAAGGTTAGTGTGCAACCTTTGCTCCAATAAAAATTTGATGCTCTCATGATCAATTTTGATGAAAAAGGTACCTTGCTCTAGATAATGTCTCCATTTAGAGACAACAAAGGTAATAGCCAGTAATTCTTTCTCATAAATTGAAAGTGCTTGTGTTCTTGGCCTAAAAGGTTTGGAAATATAAGCTATAGGCTGATCCTCTTGCTGTAATACAGCTCCCATGCCCTTGTCACTTGCATCTGTTTCAACCACAAAGGGTTGGGAGAAATCTGGCAAACCCAAAACAGGGGCAGAAGCCATAGCTTCCTTAAGTTGCTCAAACCCATCCTTCTTTAGCAAATCAGTAAGAGGTTAGCTAATTAGCCCATAATGCCTTGCAAATTTCTTGTGATACCCTGGAAGACCAAGAAAGCTCCTTAATTCCTTCACATTTTTAGGAGTAGGCCATGAAACCATGGACTGAATTTTTGCTAGATCAGTGAAAACTCCCTCAGTAGAAATTATGTGGCCCAAATAATCAATAGAAGTCTGCCCAAAAGAGCATTTAGAGAGCTTAGCATACAGCTATTGCTCTTGAAGCACTTTAAAAACTTCTTCCAAATGAGCAAGATGTT
Organism: Hevea brasiliensis; assembly: GCF_030052815.1. Taxonomy (NCBI): domain Eukaryota; kingdom Viridiplantae; phylum Streptophyta; class Magnoliopsida; order Malpighiales; family Euphorbiaceae; genus Hevea; species Hevea brasiliensis. The sequence continues at coordinate 11,201,318 of NC_079493.1, read as the reverse complement.
CCTCCATGGTGCTGCTGTAGATCAAAATGTCATCAAAAAGTACAAACACAAATCTTCTTAAATAAGCTGGAAGATATGATTCATTAGTACTTGGAAAGTGGTTGGGGCTTTGGTTAAGCCAAAGGGCATGACCTTAAACTCAAAATGGCCATGGTGAGTTCTCAAATGCTGTCTTAAGAATGTCAACAAGTTCCATTCTTATTTGATGGTACCCTGCTCTCAGGTCAATCTTCGAAAAATACTTCGCACAATGCAACTCATCCAATATATTATCAATGATGAGAATAGGAAACTTGTCCTTGACAATCAGGTTATTGAGCTTCCTATAATCTGTACAAAATCTCCATGAGTCGTTCTTTTTCACTGTAGAAAGAGATGATTCTCCTTAATTTCAATTAATCTGTACATGGGTATATATATACAATTGATTCCTATAATTGTGTTCTACTAATTAGGAAGAAATCCTAAATAGGAATATAGAATACAGAATATACAGAGAAATAATATAGTGATTGACTTTCCATAACACTCCCCCTCAAGTTGGAGCATAGATGTTAATCATGCTCAACTTGTTACAAATGTAGTCAATCCTAGCTCCATTCAGAGCTTTTGTGAAAATATCTCCTAATTGCTCTCCAGTTTTGATGTGTCCTGTTAAGATGATCTATTGTTAAATCTTTTCACGAACAAAGTGACAATCAATCTCAGTATGTTTGGTCCGCTCATTAAACACTGGATTAGAAGTAATATGGAGAGCAGCTTGATTATCACACCACAATTTCGCAGGCAGGGAGGTCTTAAAACCTGTCTCATCTAGTAATTGAAGTATCCACATTACCTCACATACTGATTGTGCCATGGCTCTGTATTCGGATTCAGCACTAGATCGAAAAACTACACTCTGCTTCTTGCTTCTCCAAGACACCAAATTTTCTCCAACAAAAACGCAATATCCAGTAGTTGACCTCCTGTTAACCTTAGATCCAGCCTAGTCGGCATCTGAAAAACATTCAACATTCAAATGCCCATGATTATCATATAACAAACCTCTTCCTGGAGCGCCCTTCAGATAACACAAGATTTGTCCCAAGGCTTCCCAATGAGCAACAGTTGGGGAAGACATAAACTGACTTGCCACACTAACGGCATAAGCAATGTCAGGACGAGTGACTGTAAGGTAGTTCAATTTTCCTATCAATCTCCTGTATCTCTCTGGATCTTCAAACAACTCACTATCCCCTGCTAACAGTTGTAAATTTGGAGTCATTGGTGCACTACAAGGCTTAGCACCTAATTTTCCTGTCTCTGTCAATAGATTGAGGACATATTTTCTATGAGACAAGAAAATACCCTTCTTACTTCTCATAACTTCAATACCCAAGAAATACTTTAACAATCTCAAGTCTTTGGTCTGAAACTGGGTTTGGAGGAAGGTTTTAAGAGATGAAATACCTTCAGAGTCACTCCCAGTGATGACAATGTCATCCACATAGACTACTAGGAGAATTAGACCAGTCTCAGATTGCCTATAAAATACTGAGTGATCACACTTACTCTTTTGCATATCAAATTCCTGTACTGTTTCACTGAATCTCCCAAATCAGGCCCTAGGACTTTGTTTCAAGCCATAAAGAGACTTCCGAAGCCTACAAACTTTACTCAACTCCCCCTGAGCAACAAACCCAGGTGGTTGCTCCATATACACCTCCTCCTGAAGATCACCATGAAGGAAAGCATTCTTGATATCCAATTGGTGCAGGGGCCAATCATATGTAGCTGCTAAAGAGATAAACAAGCGAACAGAAGTAAGTTTAGCTACAGGAGAAAAAGTGTCAGAGTAATCAACCCCATATGTCTGAGCATATCCTTTTGCTACAACGCATGCTTTTAACCTAGCCGCAGAACCATCAGGATTTACCTTTACTGTAAATACCCATTTGCAACCAATAGCTTTCTTACCAGTGGGCAAAGGCAACAGTTCCCATGTACCATTAGCATCTAAAGCCTCCATTTCCTCTTTCATAGTAGCACACCAGCCAGGATGAGACAGTGCCTCACCAACAGTATTAGGGATAGGAACAGAGTCTAAAGAAGTAACAAGACACCGAGAACAAGAAGACAATTGATTATAAGAAATAAAAGAAGAGATAGGGTAAGTACATGAACGTTTACCTTTACGAAGAGCAATAGGTAAGTCTAGATCAGAATCATGATCAATATGAGGTATAGGATCTCCCAACGAAGTAGCTGGTGGAGGATCTGAGTTAGGAATCTTCAATCTCCTAGAATAAACATGAACAACGGGAGGTCGAGTAGGTCTAGAGACAGAAGGAACAGGCTGTGGGAGAGGACTAGACATAGGCTTTAGAGATGCCTGATATTGGGAAAACTGTGCAAAATCCTCTGCAGATACCAAAACAGTTTTCTCAGAGGAAGATACTGTAGAATCCTCTGCTGCCATATTTGCCATCTGTGATCGCTGATTTTTCCTCTGAAGTTGCGGACAATTATATTTTGTATGGCCAAGCTCATGGCAATAATAACAAATGACTCCTCTTGAGTCCTGATTAGAACTAGCCTCTCCATTATACTGATTACTTCTGTGGCCTGTAATTCCTCCTCTACTTCGTCTTCTATTACCCTGTTGTCCATTTGGATTACGGCTAATAAGAGCACTGCTGGCAGGCTATGAAGATTAGGTACTCTCTGTACGAAGGACCCATGTAAACATTTCATGTAAAGAGGAAATCTCATAACTGGAGAGAATCTGAGATTTAGTAGTCTCATACTCTGAAGGAAGGCCTGCAAGAAAACTCATAACAGCCAGTTGCTCCCGTTGGGCCTGCTGAACTTTCACATCATGACTAAAAGGCAACAATACATTAAGTTCCTCATATACCCGTTTAAAATCCATAAAATAAGCCGTGAGAGACTTATCCTCTTTCTCAGCACGGTAGAATGCCTTACAAACATCATAAATACGGGAGATATTCCCTTTACCAGAATACAGAAAATCTAAGTAATCCATCAATTCCTTAACAAATTCACAGTGATTAATTAAACTAATTACTAATCACCTCACTGTGAATCGAGTTTCGAAGCTGCAAAAACAACCGAGCATCCTCCCTTAGTCAAGTTTGTCGTGTATCATAAATAGGTGGATCTTTAGTAAGGTGATCATCCTTATCAATGCTATGCAAATAGACCCTAACAGTCTTACTCCACTCCAGGTAATTCGAACCATTAAGTTTGTGTTCCGTGATCTTAGTCATCACCGGAATCACATCAGAAATAACATTCTTATTGTCTGCCATTTGTTGAGACAAAGAAAACTAACCGAAACGCTAATCCAAAGTGCTTACAGCAGCAAAATAACCCAAAATCACAAATCAAGCAAATACCGAAATGAGATCTGAGAGCCAAACGTCAGAAGTCCTTTAATGGAGTACTGGATCAGGCAACAGCACACAGTGGTGGAATGAGGGGGTTGAAGCGACGCCGGTGATGTTTATCGGAGTTGAAACGGCCGGTCGGCGGCCAAGGTCTCTCCTGAGCTGGGTGGTGAGAACAAATAGTCACCCTAGATAGATGACCTGCTCTGATACCATGTAGAAAGAGATTATTCTCCTTAATTTCAATTAATCTGTACATGGGTATATATATACAATTGATTCCTATAATTATGTTCTACTAACTAGGAAGAAATCCTAAATAGGAATACAAAATACAGAATATACAGAGAAATAACATAGTGATTGACTTTCCATAACATTCACTAACAACACAGGTGATGCAAAGGGACTCTTACTAGGCCGAATTATAGAGGAATCAAGCATCTCAGTCATCAGCCTTTCTATCTTAGCATTCTAATAGTGTGGATATTGATATTGTCTCACATTTACTGGTTAAGAACCAGGTATTAAAGGAATTGCATGATTGTGAATCCGAAATGGTGGTAACTCCTTAGGTTCTTCAAATAAACTGATATATTTTTGCAGCAGTAATTGTAAAGAGGAAAAGGAAGGAGATACACCTGAAGTTGCAGTCATACAATGATTCTCAACTGAATCAAAATTTTGAAACTGAATGCAAAAAACTGCTGTGGTAAAATCTGCACCTTGCTTGTACATTCATTGAGAGTAGGAGCTGCAAGACAATAATGGAATTTCTTCAACAAATTTTTCTTTCCCTTAAAGGGTAATTAACTGCCCATCCTTCTTAAAAGAAATCTTTGCAGTTTCAAAATCAAAGAGAATGGGGTTGAAGCTTTTCATCCAATCCACTCCTAAGATAATATCAAAGCCTCCAAGATCCAATATCCTCATGTCAAAGGAAAATTTGTTGTTCTGAATTTTCCATGTAAATCCCTTACAAATTAAGGAACTAGAAATCCTTCTATCATCAGCTACCACAATAGAAGTAGTAGGTGCCTCCACTAAAGGCAATTTTAACTCTTTAGCAACCCTCTTTATCAAGGAAACTATTGGTACTGCCACTGTCAACAAGAATGACCAACTACTTATTCTTGAAAGTTCCCAACACCTTAAAAGTATTAGCTCCCTGACTTTCCTTCATTGCATGTACTTAAAGTGTCATTTCTTCCATTTGGTTCCACAAATTCAAATCATTTCCCATATCAAAACATCCCTTCTCAACTGGTTTCTTTTCTTGTTCCTCTACTTGAATTGCCATGGCTGCCTTTGGTTTACAAGTGTGACCAGGGAAATACTTCTCACCACATCTATAGCAAGGTTTGAAGGTTCTTTTTTCATGTTGTTGTTGGTTTGGAGGGTTGGATTTAATTGAATTTTAGCTGACTGAATGATGAACACTCCCAATATTCATATTAGAGATATAACATCTGAAGATGGAATTAGATATTTTAACAACAAACAAGGCAAAATTGATAACCAATCAAGACACAATAGTAGCTAGGCTAGAGCACATTGATTATAAAGATAAAATAAGCAAGTGGTCAATTTGCTTAAGTCCAAGTTCTATTCAAGAAATAAGGAAGAAATTATAAAGCTCTCATAATTGACGGCGATGGCCAAAAATCAATGCTCTCTCAATGTTTGATATTAGCTATCCCCATTTGATGTAGAAGACAAGTATTTATATGAGTTACAAATAATTAATCTGCCACATGGCATAAAGAAACAAAAATAGAATATTCTAGAGGCTAGGCTCCAAGGTCCAATTGTGTGAAGCTGATCCATTTGTCCTCCAAAGGCCCAAGCCCAAGCCCAATCTGATCCTCTTGGCGTCTCCAAAGTCTACTAACCAAGGTTTGCAACTCCCTTGCCCTTGCTCTTGTAATTGGACCCTTGAACAATGGAAGTGGCTCCGGTGGTGGCGTCTCCTCATCACTAAAGAGTTACTAGTGGCAGGTTGGGAAATGGTAGGTATTGTGGAATTAGTGGTATTATTGGTTTGAGGTTTCAAGAGTTGTGGAGTTTCAATATTTGGTGGTTTTGGTGGATAAATGAAGCTTTGACTGGCTGTGGTGGGTTTGTACGAATTATTGTAATTCTGGTGAGTTGAAGTGGATCTATAGGTCACAAAATTAAAGGTATTGGATTTAGTGAAGGGTCTAAATTTTCTAGTATTTTCTACTAACTGTTCTTGCAGTCTAGCACTTTCAAAGGCTTGGTAGAGGGTAGTAGATTTCAACATTCTAGTCACAGGTCTTATATCATCCCTTAACCCCCCAATGAATCCAGACATAAAATAAGCTTCTCCAAGCGCTGACATAAAATTCTCCATTCTAATTCTCAAATCTATCTTGGTATTCTTCCACACTACCCTCTTGCCTAATCTTCATAAATTCCTCTACAAGATCTTCCAAACCTTGCTTCCCAAATCCAGCATACAATCCCTTCTCAAACTCTTCCCACACATTAGTCCTTTCTCCTTTAACCCAATTATAGAACCACGCATCTGCCTTTTCCACCAAAAAGAGACTAGCAATGCTCACCATTTGTTCTTTAGGAACCTTGTAGACTTCAAAATATTTCACACACTTTCTAATCCATGCCCTAGGATCCTTGCCATCAAAAGTAACTTGTTCAATTTTAGGGAGAATGCTGAAGTTACCTTCAGAGTCCAGAGCAATTGCAGATTGAGAGCTGCTGCCCTGATCCCTCTGTTGATTCCTTGGCATGGGCAAAATCCCCCTATCCTCATTTCTTGCCACCACCACGTCTACAATATTGGTTCCTTTGCCCTTATTATTCATCAAATTCAACAAAAGGTTTCAGTTCTTCAAGGATTGCATTCTTGATGTTCATAGAGCCTGCTTCCATCTCTTCTTTGATATTCATTCTCATATTTGCCTTAATTCCCTTTACCTCAGCTCTAACCTCCTCAAAATCCCTTCGAGAGGTCTCTCTCAAAATTCTGAATTGCTCCTCCAACTCTGCCATCCTCACAGCTTCAGCACTCACCACCTGAGATCTATACATGTTGCGAGTCCCAACAATAATTTCCAAGTGTGCCACTGATCAACAGAGCTTTGATACCAATTGTTAGGATTATTGAATCCTAACAAATATTCCTTTCTAAAATAGAATAGAACAGAAGAAGAAAGGGAAGAAATTATAGAAGAAAGAGAGTTGGAAATGGATAGAAAAAGATAGGAAGAAAGGGAGAAGGAGTTTATTATGGTGTAATGATTCTTCTCTGATTACACTAGGCTGTTATGACTGTTTTTATACAGCAATAACTGCTACAGGTAACTGTTCCTGCCAAAACTCATCCCTAACAACTCATGCCCAGCTGCATCCCTAACAACTCATGCCAGCTCACTTAAATACACTAGGCTTATTCTTTCTAAACCCAGTTCTCTTGTATGTATAACCCATTGCTCCTGCTACTCCAAATACCAACAAGAATTTGTGTTCATGATAATGATGAGATATTCCTGTGCTTTCAACTGCAGTTTACTTTTTTGAATTTTTGCTTCACATGAAAGTCTTTTTGTAGTTGAAGGTTTTTGTGCTCATATTTCCCTAGTGACAATCATGCATTAAAACTTTATTCATTTGGGTGTTTTATCTGTGAGCGAATGCAGGCTGGATCAGGCGAATGCAACTGTGGTGGGAAGGTTGTGAAAGGGTTGTCTGTAAAGCCAATTAAAGGAGATGCAGTGCTTTTCTGGAGCATGGTTTGTTTTCTAAACATTTCTTAAAAAAACTCATGAAAAAGCTTGTAATGTAACAAAGCCCCAATGCCTTCATGGTGTTTTCTCTTTCATTTTAGGTTCCTCAATTAGAGAATCATCCTTAGTTTCAAAACATTGACGAGTAGTTGCCATAGGAATCATTATAATGGGTGGCCTTTCATGTTAAAATAGTTGGACTTGGATGGAGGCTTATCTGATTCTGATGCTGGATTGCTTGTAATGATTGTGTTGTTTCAGGGATTAGATGGACAGTCAGATCCTAACAGCTTACATGGAGGGTGTGAGGTTCTGTCAGGTGAAAAGTGGTCTGCTACAAAATGGATGAGGCAATCAACTACCTCTTGACTTGTATAGCTTGCCCCATCTTAGGAATATGAAAGGAAGGTGCTTCCTTTACAGAGATCACCTGATATAAATCTCAATACCAAGGATTAGAGATTGTGAATTGTTACTAAATTTTAATAAATTTTCTAAGAATAGAAGGTTAGTGTTAGTTTCTAAATCTCAATCCAATAGAAAGTTAGTGATGGTTTCTTAAAATAGAAATCCGAAATATTCTCTATGATGTATCCATGCCTGTTAAATATTCGGGTGGGGCTGAGCTGGGCCCAAAATGCCTTGACTTTGGTCACCAGTTCATCCAACCGGCTGGTGTGGTCTGGGTTTGAAAAACTGTGCTCATTTTGGAACTTTGCATTCACACCCAATAGTATATGCTTCCCTATATTTCAATTTTTTTTTTTGTTTTTAAATTTTTTTTGTTAATTGTGTTTAAATAAAATTTTATAAAATGTAATAGCTTGTTTAGTTTTTTATTTTTAGGTTCAGTTACTTTATTTATTTCAGTTTTTCCTTGAGAGACAGAAAAAGAAACGATAGCAAAATATTAGGTGAGACTTTTGATGGGCCATTGTCTGTGAGTGATTGATCAAATTGGCCAATGGTATTAGTGCTACCTAATTACATTTCACGGGCCTATCTCACTTGTTTATTCAAAACATCGCTGCTTTTAATACTATAAATTCATTATATATATATATATATATATATATATATTGAATCAAAATGGAAATAATTCAGTTAATAAAAACATTTATTTGGAATATATGTGAAACTTTAAAAATTAAATTAATCATCTTTGATTTTGATATATAATATTCTAATTTGATTTGTTTTGAATTAATGAAGCATAAAATTTTTTTAGATTTTAAATTTGAATTATTAAATAAATATTTAATTTGCTTGACATTTGTTTTCATGTATTAACGTAGATAGGCAACTCAGAAATAATTAACCTGATAATGTATGAGCCCCGAACTGGCCGAGAAAGATGAGCTATGATCCACAACTGAACCAAGTGGGCTAATGACTAGGCTGGCCAGGTCTTGTTTGGCCCTTAAGCTGTACTGGGAATGTTCAAGGTCAAATTAGGGACCGGCTCGAGTTAACAGTTCAATGATTGATTGAGGGTCCTTTTTGAGGCTTTAAATCAAAATTAGATCAACCCTCGATTCAAGCTTATTTTTTAATGACAATTTTTTAAGGCGCCACAGTAATTAAATCATTTTTGAACTAAAATTGAAATTGTCGACACCTGAATTCAAATTAGAAATGGAATCAGGCTGATATCGATCTAAAACCAGTTGGAAACCAAAATTGACTGAAATCATAGTCAACCAATCCAATTTTAGTTCACCTTCTGACCAAAACCTAAATCGCAAATTTTTTTTATTCGAAACCGATCCAGATCGGACCGATCCCGGCCAACCAATGACCTTTTATCTTTTCCATTTTATTTTCAATGCAAATATAAAGCAAGGAACCAAAACCTATCTACGCCCGTAAAAATGGTGAGCCGGAAACAAGAAAAACCCTCAAAGACCAACTCCTCCCTGAAAACCCCTAAAACCCACACCAAGTTCAAAAATAAAAAGAACCAGCCGCCCAGCATCAAGGCCGAGAAGAAGAAGAAGAAAGACAAGAAGAAGAGCAGCAGCAACAGTGAGGTAACTGTAACACCGGCTTCGGCGTCACAGTATCGTAGTTTCTTTCTAAATGCGTTTCAATCGGCCAATGCCCTTCAGCTTTCTTCTATCGAGCTCGAATCAATTAAAGGTATGTCAATCACATATCCTAGTTCAATGATATCTGGGTTGATTTTTTCTTTTGTTAATGGGTGTTCAAAATCTTGTTCGCTTTGTGAAAATATACAGAGACGAGCTTTCTGGAGTCATCTCAAGAACTGGGTCAAGAAGTCGAGGACTTGGGGAAACATGTGAAGGCTGCTTTTGGACCCTCATGGAAACAAGTGCTCTGTGAAAGGCAGCTTGTGGACGGGAAGATAGAACCAGGGAGTCCGGCTGTTCTTATTATTAGTACATCGGCTTTGAGATCTATTGAACTTCTGAGGTCTAAACATTGTCCTTGTAATGGAGTACACTTGCTTTTCTTCATTTTCTATACGACTGTTAAAGAGTAATAAGTGATTATCTTCTCCAGGGGCGTGCGTTCCTTCACGAGAGAATGCCATGCTGTCAAGCTATTCTCGAAGCATATGAAGGTTGAGGAACAGGTAATTTCTTGGTGTTTTCAGGCTATTTTTTTTTTTTTACATTCATTATTTTTTCCTTTGTTTTTGGTCGATATGCCTTGTAGACAGAGGCTTCTCTTCAATGTGTTTTCTGCTGGTTGTTTGCTCCTTTTTTTAAAATCCCTTTTTAAATAAGGCTTTACCACCTAAATTTGTGCATTGTTGAGGCATTATGACTTTAAGGGCGGTGTAGGCTCTACCGTTTTTAAATTGTAGCCTTCTGGGGTTATTTATCTTCACATATCTATTACATTTAACTCTCTTGAGTTGATCTTTTTGTTATAAGTTGGGAAATGATGTGAGATTACCACAAGTTATCAAAGGCATTAGCTATGCTGACTGTATTTATTTGCACGTCAGTCTGATCCCAATTCTTTCTGATTATGATTTTAATTTTGTTTTATGATCTTACTTAGTATTATTAGTCTCCAATATCTGCAGTGGGGGGACTGCATTTGTCGTTTATTGAGTCTGGATATGATGCTATGCAGATTATCAAGGCTCCAGCTCTACTGCATAGTTGTTATTTATGTGCCAAGTTTTTCCCCCCTCTCCTTTGAGCCATATGTTGCAACACTGGAACTCATCAGTTCTTTTTGTTATTGTGACCCAAATTTTTTATAAATTTATTTTATTCTATTCAATTTTTGTTTAAATTTTGGGGCCTAGGTAATGATGTACAAGGCACAATCAGATTTCCAAAGGCACCAGCTATGCTGTGTATTTATTTGCACCTCCATCTGATTTCAGAAATTCACTGGATTAGGCTTCTTTTTTGGTAATTGTATATTTAACTACGGTTTTGGTTTTGAAGCTTTTACCTTCTTTGGTTTTTATTCTTTTGGTGACCTTTTTAGTCTCCATCAATTGGCTATGAGATGGCTGGATTCTCTTTTATATTTTTTGGGAGATGATGAGAAAATTCAAACAAATCACCTGAGGCATCAGATGTGCTGAAAGTCTATTTTGCACGTCAGTCTGATCCCAGAAATATAATGCCATATTCATTCTTATATCATGTGTTGTGGCATTCCTAAAATTAAGTACACAAGTGTACCCTTTGTCCTTCAGCAATAAATATCAAGCTTGTCAATGGCCTCTTCCTTTCGATTCTATATTTTCTCAGTTTAGATTCATTTGTTCCTACTCAAATATTGTGAGATTAAATCTGTTAATAAAACTGGACAAAGTTCCTCTTTGTTATCAATGATTTTTTCAATGGTTCTCATGTTGATGAAATCATTGATTTCTAATGCTTTAATTTAAATTTTTTTTTTTAAGGTAATAGCTTCTCACATGTGTTGCATGTGAAACTTAGTGATATATTAGTGATATTTATTGAAATTATATTTCAAATAAATATAAACATTTCAATAGTGAGTATTTTTTTTCTTCAGTGCTTTCATAATAATTGTTTTATTTATTATTAAGTTTTAATTTAAAACATTAAGATGAAAAATAATTGTCATTATATTATATAATGATTTATTGATTTTATATATTCTCTCTCTCTCTCTCTCTCTCTCTCTCTTAGCTATCTAGGGCTTTCCATCAGTTTCTGGTTCTTTTTTGTAAGGCATTAATTTTCTGACTAATGCATGATCCTGAAAAGATGGACTCATGGAGATGGAGGGGGTAAGAGAGAGGTTCTGTAGAAGAGATCAATGGTTGTCCAACAGTTTATTATCAAAAGAATTTTCTTACCTATCTTGAAGCACACACTGTCTACAGGGTTAAGATGTTTCTATATTGTGACTTGAGATGAAATTCTTCTATTATTCTACACAGATCATGGTGTTCAAGATTTTTTTTTTAATTGGTCATGGGAAGTTGATTTGCAGCTTTTACTATAGAAGATATGACCAAAATTGGTGCCCTGAATGAAATATATTCTCATTTCCAGACACTTGCTGTATGTTTTTTCATGCTACATGACAAGCTACTTCTTCATTCTATCAGATCATTTATGTCTATTTTTCAATTTTAAATCATGGTTGATGCAGGTAACCTTATTGAAGGAGCGTGTGAATATTGCTAGTGGCACACCAAACAGGTACACATCATTGTTTCTTATAAAGTAATATGATGACAATTATGCTAGGATAATAGGCAGTTTCTTTTATAACCAGTCCTAATGTGTTGCTATATTGCAAGTCTCTGTAAAGTATGCCTATGAAGTTCTTTAGCAGCACTAAGTTTCTCCCTTGATTAATGAAGAGCTTTTGATTCCATGGTTAGCAATTTAGCAGAGCAGTGCTGTTAAATTTTTTATTTAAAACTCCCCCCAAGAGAAACTAAGAGAGGATCAAGCAAACATGAGCCCCACCTTTTATTCTTGTCTTCTTTTTCCCTCAAGTGTTTAATTATTTTCTTTTTAATCATTTTGAGATTCCAACTTGGCAGTGTATGCACATCTTTCAACCTTTATATTTAGTTGACCTTTTTAAGTCCAGTTATTTGATATGATTTCTTGGGTTCTCAAAATTTCAAGGGTCAAGAAGTTGATTGACATCGAGGCACTAGGACTTTCACGGTTAGCCATGATTGTACTTGATATTCATACAGATGTTAAGGGCTATTCATTGTTAACACTTCCACAAGTCAGGTATGATAATTAGTTTACTGATAGCCATCTTCAGTACTGTTGTAGTTTGTTGTGATTTATTATGTTTTTCATTTTGAGTTGTGGCGTATCGTATGACTTATTTAAGCAAAATGTTTCACAAATGAATTGGCCAAAAGAAAAGTAGGGATTTTGATCAATCACTTGAGATGATGGTAGTTGAGACAAAATAAAAATCTTTAAAACCAATAACTAAAATCATTCATGTATTTTTGTTGTCCAATTCTTTTTTAAAATAAAGGCTTTATCCTGTTCTGTGTTAATTTGTCATTGAAAAATGTCACATTCCTGCTTTTTCTTATTCTCTCTCCTTTCTGATCCTTAAGAACAAATTGGAAAATTGTGAAAGATGACTCTCTCATTGAAATTCATTTAAATTTGGCAGAGATGAATTCTGGGACTTGTATAAGAACTACTTCCACCAACGACTTTTGCGAGGTGATCTCCGTATGTGTCTCTTAGGTCCATTACCAAATGGCAATGTATCAAGAAGAAGGGGTAAAAGGAAGAAAGTTCCTGATGAATAAATAACAGATTGTGATTTAAATTTTAAATTTTGAGTTGTTTTATAAATATAATGTTCTGATCTTTCTTATATTTCCAAAAACTCATGATGAATTGCAAATTTAGGTTTATGTTCAGTTACTATTTTTGCATTATCCATTGTACTCTATTGGATGTGAGTTCATGTACTGAAGATTTGAGAAAGAAAGAGTTAAGGTACATATTGTCTCTTAAGAAATAAAAAAGAAAAAAATGGGTTGTGTCAAATTACTGATAGCTATGCTTATCGCAAACAATATTGTGCCATGTTGGGGTGAGCGCTATTCAGTGTGAATCGAATAAATCGAACTGATCTGATATGATAATTTGGTTTAGTTTAATTTTGCATTTTAAGAATTTTAATTATTTCGATATAGTTTGATTTTGGAGAAAATTGATTGAACTGAATCGAATCAAATTATTTTATTGATTTTTAAATTGATTTATTTTTATTGAGAATTTATGAATTATATGTAATTATTTATATATATATAAATTGTTTAATTTCATTGATTAATTGTTATTATGTTCAAATCAAGATTAAAATTAAATTAAATAACTTGAAAATTAAGTGTAAATTAAAAAATCATCAAAACTTAAAAATCAATTAGTTCAAATCAAATTGAATTGAAATAGAGCAGTTTGATTCAATTTGATTTTTTATTCATTTTGGTTTAGTTTTAAAATATGATAATTTGGTTAATTTAATTTTGATAGTTCAATTCGGTTTGAACTGAATGTTCAAGCCTAGTGCCATGAATATTCACTTTAATAATTTAATATACACCTTGTTTGACAACAACTTTTAAAGTAGTGTTTAGTGTTTTGATTAAGGTAAAAATATTATTTCTTATTTATACTATTCGGTAGCATAAGTATAAACTAGTGTTTAGAAATTAAGGAGTATATTATGAAACGTTATCCTTCTTAGTTTGATCGTATTTAGTGTTTTATCTAAGTTCAGAAAGATGATATCACTATTTTTGTGTTTAACAACTAATCTAATAATTATTTTTATAGAATATTTTTACTTTAAATTATTGTATAAATAACTAACTACTATCAATGAATATTTAATAGTTAATAATTAGTAAAATAATTAATAATTACTAGTAGTATTAATGAATAGCCTTATAATTTGTCATTCAATATTACCGTGATATGTTAAAAATTTGATCATACATGAATTAGTTTTTCTATTTTAAAAAATAGATTCTGTGCCTTGATTTATTGAATGAAAATGTGTTTGTCTATATTTTTCTATTTTTGCTGCTATTCGGTAGATAAATACTGCAGTCTAATGATAATTTCACAGTATCAGTTCTACCTTCACTAGAGTATCACTAGAGTATTTTTACTTTTTAATAACAGAAAAATAAGTAAAACTTGGACGGAGGAACCTTTCCATTCATGGTAGCAATGTACAAGTATCAATTAATGTAATTTTCAAATAGAGGATTGAGCTAATAATGATAAACTTTAGAGATTACATAGTACTTCTGACCATTTTTATTTGTTTTTTTTTTTTTTTAGAAGTTGATTTGTCTAAAACCACCTATAATTTTAAGAAAATTAAGGGTATTAATTTTTACTCTTGTATTTATTAAAACACTAATTATTTTTTCAATTTCTTAAAATTCATCTTATTATCACTTTTTTAGTTAGGCGACATAGAGTAATTTAGTGTGTAACAATTTAGGTGGTTTAATTATTTTCTTAATTATCGTGTAAAAATGATAAATAAAAGTGAAAATAATAAATAAAAATGAAAGAAAAGAGTAATTAGAAAGTAATTAAAAAAAATTACTTGTCATGTGAGATAATAATTTATTGAATTAGTAAGTAAAATAAAAAGCGGGGTTGTTGCAATTTAGTAACTCCATATGAACTAAGCTAAACTTTGACCTATTTAATAATGAGATGTGGAATAACATGAGCAATATCTTGAAAGAGTAATATTTAGCTTGGGAAGTGCATACTTCAAATGGGGTATGGTAAATTTCTTGATATTGAAAGCTAAAACTTAAACAATGTTTGTAATCTTGATATCGATATATATCAAGTTTTTCAAATTATAGATATATTGATGGGAAATATCATCATATTAAATGGAAAACATTGATTTATAAATGTTAATTGATATGTTTATTCAAAATTTTTAGCCTTAAGATATCATAAATGAGTAATTAAGCAATAAATATGCAGTATATGAGATACTGAAATTGAATAATTTGAAATATGTTTACACAAATAGTTTATTTTATAAAATGATAGCATAATTCAAAATTTTCCAATCCGTATATTGGCTCAAAATAAATATTCATGTTATATATATATATATATATATATATATATATATATATATATATATATATATATATATATATATATATAAAGCTGGTTGGTATTCCTAATAAGCTGATACATGGTATTTTTTTTATGGTATTACCATATGATATTTTTAATAAAGAATTTACCATGTTTAATCATTATTATTTTTTTATATTAAATTTATTTTTTCTTTAAAATATAATTATAATTATTATTATTATTATCTTAATTTTTATGATTTAATTGATTTTTTTAACAATTAATTGTCAAAATTCAAGATCTTTGTGATTAAATTTGATATTTATAAATTATTATATTATTTTTTTAATCAAAGATAAAATAATAATATTTTTATTTAATATATATATATATATATGTACGTATGTATGTATGTATATACTTATACACAAAGTATTATGAAATTATACTAAGTGGCAATTTATCTATAAAATATAATTTATTTAATTTTATTAAATTTTCTCTATTTTTTATTAATTAATTATTGAATTACTTTAAATTATAATTAAGTTATTAATTTCTAAATTATGCATATATAAGCTATAAATTATTTAATAATTACTTGTAAAATTATAATAAGTAGTCTTATTACAAGGTAAGTTACAATATATTAACATATATTTATTAGATGTACCTATAATTTTATATAATTTTTTTTTCTGTTTTACTATATTTATACTTTTTATTTCACTAATATTACTTTT
Source organism: Hevea brasiliensis (assembly GCF_030052815.1). Classification (NCBI taxonomy): domain Eukaryota; kingdom Viridiplantae; phylum Streptophyta; class Magnoliopsida; order Malpighiales; family Euphorbiaceae; genus Hevea; species Hevea brasiliensis. The sequence goes on along the minus strand of NC_079493.1, from coordinate 11,185,326 downwards.
AAGAATAATATTAATATTAGTAAATAAAGATACTATTTGAATATTATTATAAAATAAGGCAAAACTAAAAGAATAATAAAAGAGAGAAAATTGAGAGAAAGTAAAATTTTTTATTGCTTTCAAATATATGAAACATTACATATAATGCCTCTATTTATAGGCGTACATGAGTATATGAAGAGTTCATAATTAATAAAGTACTTTGAACTTATGGAAAGAAAATGAAGAGTTAAGAATGCTAATTGACATCCACCATAAATTTATTCATAACACTCCCCCTTGGATATCCATTCATTTAAGAATATGTCTCGTTAAAATCTTACTAGGAAAAATTATAACATTAAAGGGAAAAAGAGTACAGTACATATTAACTCCCCTCTCATAAAGATTTCACTTGATATCTTTAACTCTTTGCTTCCCAATCTTATTCACCAATTTTTTGAAATTTATAGTTGAAAGTGTTTTGGTGAGCAGATCAACAAGATTATCCCTTGAGCGAATTTGTTGAACATTAATTTTGAAGAAATTCTTTTGTCCTATCTCCTTTAATGTATTATTCCTTTAACTGATTTATGCATACAGTATTACCTCATAAAAAAATGGTTGGAATTTACTTTTTAGCCGGTAGACCACATGTACTTTGAATATATTGATTACTGATCTCAATCAGGCACATTATCAACTTGTTTCATGAATTGCTAAAAATTCTACATGGTTAAAAGAAGTAATAGGTATAGTTTATTTTACAGAATGCCATGAAATAACTGTACCTCCATTTATAAATATTTAGCTTGTTTGGGATCTATATCCACATAACCAAGTAAATTTAGTTGTGAAATGTTAGTATAATATAAACTCATATCTATTATACCTTGAAGATATCAAATATATGCTTAACACAATTCCAATGACTTTGGGTTGGAACAAAACCATATCTTGCTAACAAATTTATAGGAAAAGCTATATCAGGTAGAGTATGATTAGCAAGATACATTAGTGCACCTATTGCACTAAGATATAGTACTTCAAAACCAAGGAGTTCCTCAGTATTTCCTCAAAGTCAGAAATGGTCCTTTTTCTTATCAAGTGACCTCACAACCATTAGTGAACTCAATGAATAGGATTTATCCACATAGAATTGTTTTAATACGTTGGTTATATAAGTTGATTCGTGAAAAAGAAGCTATTTTTTGCAATGCTCGATATGCAGGCAGAGACAAAATTTTATATTCCCAAGGTCTTTCATATCAAATTCCTTTTTCAAAATTTTACAGTTTTCAAAAGCTCTTTAAGAGTTTCAATAATATTTAAATTATCAATATAAATTGTAACAATGGGAAATTCATATTCTAATGGACATATATGATCATTTTTATAGCATTCTTTCAACAAAAATTCACTAAGACGATTATACCACATAGGTGCAGATTGCTTTAATCCATATAGAGCTCTATAAAGTTCTCGAGAATTATATTTTTATGCTTCAAACAACTTGAATTCTTAAGCGATTTTCATATAAATATCTTTGTCAAGTGAGCCATATAAATAGACAATCACTACATCCATTAAACGCATTTCAAGGTTTTCATTGTACCAACATGAATTTTCTTTTATATAAAGATATAATTTTTAATATTATTCTCATATTATTTTATTGTTTAAGCATATCTTATGAGATTATTATTATTATTATTATTATTATTATTATTATTATTATTATTATTATTTTAAAAATAAATTTAAAAGCTTTATTTATTATTGTATTAAATTAAATTTTTGTTTAATTATTGCTTTGAGTTAAGTATACTAAATAAAACTTATTATATTAGATGTAATATTTTAGTTTATTTGTTGATTTAATAATTATTATCACTATTTCAAGTGCATTGAAATTTATTGGCTACTAAAGAATAAAAATTCTAATTATAGTATCATTTATATTGTAAATATTATATTAATTGAAATTTTTTATTTCTTTTATTGTATTATATTAAGATTATTATTTAAATTATTCTTAAATTTATTATTTAAGGAAGAATAAAATTATAAGTGTATTTATTATTATTATCTTATTATATTATACTTTATGTTATTTTAATATTAAAATAGATTAGATATTTTAAGTTTATATTAATATAATATTCATATAAGTTGAAAAAAAAAAGAAAAAGTACAATGATTTGTGTTGGATGGGACGTCCAGCAGAGAACAAAAAAAAAAAGAGGAAATTTCAAAAATAACAGAACCCCCCCCCCCCCCTCCCATTTCTCTTTCCCGATTTCACCCTCTCCCTCACCTTTTCTCTCTCTTGTTCTCTCTTCCGGCCGACCAGCAGCAATACCGATGAGTCATCGACAAATCCCTCCATGCCAGGTCAACCACCAATAGCGGTGGCACATAGCAGTAGGCAGCAGAGAGAAAGAGAGAGAAGAAGAGAGGAGAGAGAGAGAGAGAAATTCTCCTGCCAAAATTCGACCGTTCTAGCCATGGTCCGGCGACACCACTGGTCCCAATCAACTCCCCTCCACCTGGGGAAGCTTTTTCGACCAGCCTCACAGCTGGTAGCCACCAGATTCACACAAAATGAGGAGAGAGAAAAATATAGGTTTTGCCACTTTCCAATTAGATTTCTGGTGATCCAACCATTAGATCGAAAAATTCGAGACCACCGATAGACTCAGAGCAATGAAACCTAAAAGATGGGACTGACCCTGCTCCAATTGACACGTTTGAAAAAGGCGATCATCAGACGATTCAGATCGCTTGGTAAGATTTTCGACTTTTTGATGCCCAAAAATTTAATATAATTTTATGATAATTATTAATAATTTTTGGGCTTCGTTTAGGTTTAATCAGATCAATGATAGCTCACCAGTACCTGGGACCGAGTTAGGGGTGGCCACGATTTAGGAACTGCCTGTTATTGTTCTTGAACCGCCGGTTTAGGTTCAAAGAAATATTGAATCTGAACCGAACCGCTAAGGGATGGTTTGAAGGGTGGTTTGTGAACCGTCGGTTCCGGTTCGAGTCCCAGTTTAAAACGGTTTAATAAGCGGTTTAGAGTTGGGCGGTTTGGAGCGGTTCAAGAGGCAGTTTAGGGCAGTTCGGGGGATGGTTTAGGATGGTTTGATCAAAAAATGGGAGAAAAAAATTGGTAAAATAAATATTTTAAAAAAGAAAAAAGAAAAGAAGAAAATGATATTATTTGTATTTATAATAAAAATTAATAAGAAATGTGTAGAGTTAATTTAAAAAGATTATAAAAATGAAAAGAAATTAAATTAATTTTAGTTAAAAAAAAAAGGAAGAAGGACTTGAACTTAATTTTGTAGAAATTAAGTTGCCTACATATCCTCTTAGGGTTTAAAGGAATCAAAGCCCACGTAGTTCTCTTACCTTCTATTTAGAGTTAGATAACCCCCTTACCCTAATCACTTCCACAACCGCTTGATCCCGTTGTTGTTCTATCGGTTCCTATGTCATATAAATCTTCATTTCCTTCACGTGTGATCTCTTGTTGCCTTAAGGCTGCCTTAATCTAATCATCCAAACACGTTTGAGCTTCTAATGATTCAGGAACTATATTAGATCGTGTCTCATCTAATATACTACCCCCTGCACTAAAAGCTTGTTTAACTACAAGTGTGGAGACTGGTGCTGCTAAAATTTGTTTAGCAATTAGTGCAAAGGTGGGAAAAGTATTTGCGTGTTGATGCCACCAATCAAGTACTAGAAATTCTTTACCTGCACTGCTATCACCAAACTCAAAAACAGTGGTTAAATAAATATCAAATTCAGAATTATTATCAATGGATCCTCTAGGCCTTTTTTACCTTTGTAATAAGGCATGATCACCCATGCTTATTCTAGAGGTTGGCTCATTCTGAACTTGACTAGAAGGCTGAGATTGAGAAATTAATTATTGGCTAGAAGAATAAAATTCACTATATAAATCAAAAATTAATTTTCTAATTTCAACAATTATTGCATGAACATCAAAATGAATCTCATCATAAAGATTTAAACATGAATAATAAAGAGACAAATAATCATTTAAACCATCTAATTTACATCTAGGATAAAAAACACAAGCCATAAGATAAAGTGAAGGAATATTTTTGAAATAATTCAACCATTTTTTCTTCATGTTAGAAATGCAATCTTTTAAATTAACATCATTTTCATGGTCTTGCAATGCACCAACAATATTAAGACATTCAATCATAAATAAATGAGATGTAGGATAATAAACACCACTCAATGTATATGTAGCATCATTAAAAACTTTTAAAATATCCAAAAGTTTTGTACAAATGTCTCAATTTTATGGATATAGTTGAACTTGTGGCACATTATTGCTAATAAATATGCACAATAAATCTCTATATCCAAATGACTCGTTTAGTAATTCATATGTTGAATTCCAATGAGTGAGAACATCTCTTGGAAATCTTTTTGGTTTTCTATTATTTATTTTACAAAATTTAGCCCATTCTTTCATAATTTGGGGATGTCTCCATAAAAACGAAATTGCTTTTTTGATGGGAGAAATAAATTCATCTAGGATTCTTAAACCATCTTACACATACAAATTTAATACATGAAATGCACACCTAATACGAAAAATTTTTCCCCCAAAATTGGGTTGGCAAATTTTTTTAAGGTCGTTAATTGATACAGAATTTGCAATAGCATTATCAAAACCAATTGAAAAAATTTTATAAACTAATCTATATTCTTCTAAAATGTTTTTAATCATCCTATAAATATTATTAGCAGTATGTCTCTCATTAAAAATACAAAATGCAATTATTCTTTTTTACATGATCAAATCATTACTAATCCAATGACATGTTATGCCCATATATGAATGTATTTGCCAATGATCACTCCAAATATCACTATAAATAGAAACTCATTCACTCATATTTAAAAAAATTTCTTGTAATTCTTTTTTTCCTTTTCTAAATAAAGAAAAAACATTTTGTTTTAAAGTATTTCTAGAAATACATTTTGCATTAGGATTTATATACATTTTGACAGTAATTAATAAAACCAAGTTTTTCACCAAAATTAAACGATAAAAGCTAAACACAAATCATTTTTGCTAATTCCTCTTTATTTTTCTGATCAGAATATTAAAATAAAGATTGAGATTTAGAATTTGTATACCTGAATATTTGAGTTTGATCTTATCATACCCAATTTTTTTCGAATGCTTTTACTTTAAATGCCTCTTGAATGTGTCATATCCACCTCCCATTTTGAACTTGTAGACTTGGCCACAGTAATTGCAAATTACATCAAATGTATTTTCAGATCTTCATTTTTTTGTAAAATGGACTTTGAAAATATCGGATGTGAGTGCTTTTTACGCCTCATCTTTCTCAACTTGTTGACTTTGGCTTTTTTGAGTGTGGTGGAATAACTCTTGAACTTCAACATCATTATCATTATCCCCAATTTGCTCCATTATGTTGTCTAAATCAATTGCAGTAAGCTCATTTGGATTTGAGTATGTTGATTCACCAACCTTACTTTTCCCCTTGCTACTTGATGAACTTCCAAATCCACTACTTGCCATTTTCTAAAAAAAAAATTGGTATGATACTATGATAAAATTTGAAAATAAAAAAAAAATAGTGTAGAGATAACAAAAAATATAAGGTACTAGAAATTTGAAAAAAAAAAGTGTAGAAGATAATAAAAAAAATTAGAAATTTGAAAACAAAAAAAATAGTGTAAAATATTAAATTAAAAAGTAGAGATACTAGAAATTTTTATGAGTATATAAAAAAATAGAGTAATAAAGAAAATATTAAATTTTAATGATAGTATAAAAAAAAATAATAGAGTTATTGAGTAAAATAATGGGATATTAGAATTTTTTATGTGTATAAAAAAATAAAGTGTAAAAATTTAGAAAATATTAAGAATTAAAGAGAGATTTGAGAATAATTGTGTAGAGAATTTGAGAGATTTGAGAGATTGGAGAGAATTTAAGAATTGTGTGAATGAATTAAGTGGATGAATTAGGGTATTTATATAGTTTTTATAAATTTTTTATTTTCAGAATTATCCCCAAAAATTCACTATTTTTTTACTGTTATTAGGGACTAAAGGGTAATTTTATAATTAAAATAAAAAAATTGAAACGGTAAATATTTTTACCGTTTGAAATTAAAAAAATAAAAACAATTGATTTTCAAATTTAATAAATGATTATAAATTTAAAAAAAAAGAAATGACTTATGAATGGACATTTGCAGAGCATAGTGCAGGCTGCAGGGGTAGGCTGCTGGGCCTATGCAGGAGTAGGTGAGGTCCTGGGCGACTGGGCTCAGTGTGTACTGTGCAGGATTTAATCGACGATATTAATTCGAATCAAACTGACGATTCAATGGTTTTATAATATCTTGAACCTGAACCAAACCATGGAGAAACAGTTTAGGTTCGGTTTAATAACGGTTTTGATTTTGATCGATTTCGGTCTGGGTTTGACCGGTCCGGTTTCGATTCAATTTCGATTCCAAACCGGACCTTGGCCACCACTAGACCGAGTTATCCACCAGATCCGACTGCCTGGTGGCTCGTCCCATAACATAGTCAATATTATAGTCAATCCCAGCATTTTGAGACGTCCCAAACGTTTTTCAAGTAGCAAAATTTGCAAAGATAGTCTCGAACTTAAGTTGTGTAATTTTTACCTTGGTTAAGATAGCTGATAAATCTGTAAAATATTCCTGATTTAGTAAAATTAAGTAAAATAATTCTAATTAATATAAGAAGATGTAGAGGGCTTTTAGGAATATTTTTATAATTTTTGAAGTGCTGAAAATAAATATTTGGACTGTAGAGGAGTTAGGGATCCCAGCTGGAGTTTGGAGAATTAGATCTAGATTAGGTTTCTTGTAAGCTCTGGATGGGCATTATAATTATTATTGTGGACCTAAGGCCCTGTGTGTTGTTGATGTTGTATTTTCTTGCAGGGGGGTTAGGTCCAGTTATAGGAGAGGCTCTGCCAAAATTTTGACAAGACTTTAGGAAATTGTTTTTCCTTCTTTAATTAAATTAATTAATTTTGTCAGTCTTTTGATTGAGGTCAATGTGTCTATTTAGGTAATCGGTACTAGCTAGCTTTCCATCTCGTTCCAGCCGGACCAGCTGCAATCAGATCGACCAATCTGTGAATTGGATATTGATTATTTTTGTAATTTTAATATTAATTATATATCTGGCATGCTCATGCATTTTATAAATATTTAATTATGCACATATATAGCCATTAAATTAGGAGTATTATGGTTGTTGCATATTTAATTACTATTATTTATTTGTGATTGCCCCACGAGGATAATTTGGAGCTCTGTGTGTGTGTTGGCGTGAGTATGGTGTGAATATGGATACGAGTAGGATGGGTAGTCGCAGCTAGAACTTGACTCGCTGGGAGCCGATCCTTATATATGGATAAGTTGAGGTGAGTACAGTTTTGAGTTGATCTCACTAGCCCCCGCACTTGGATTATTAAGAGAAATTTCGGCTTTAGTTGACCTCGTTAGCAAGTATTGGATTAAGATTGCTGTATAAGGGATCAGCTCCCATATGTATATATTGATGTGATACACTGGGTGTGTGAGTAGCTCCAAATTAACTTCTTGTGCTAATATTGGGTGAATTATTTGTTATATGTGATGGATGTGCATTTCATGGTAGGATTACACTAGTTTTAAATAGTTATAAAAATTGCGCTTATAATTAATAACTAAACTCTCTAAGTAGAACGCTCATTTCTGTTCAAATATTTTTCTTCTTAGTTTAACAGTTTCTTGTATTTATTTATTTATTTGTTTGTTTGTTTAATAACTAGAACTCCGCTGTGACATTAGGATATGTACTTATGATATTAATTAATGAAAAATTATTATGATATTAAATAGTTTGTACATGATGGTATCAAGATTGAGCTGGACTCCCTTAGTTTTAATTTTCGAATAGAAATCGGATTGAATTAGCTCAAATAGATTTATAATATTTTATTTTATTTTATTTTATTTGCATGTTGGGCCTTAATTTTAGTCTTGATTATGGGTTTGGGATATAGTAAGGCTTACCACGGGCCTCGGGAGCTTTATGTCTGCTAAAATTCTAATGTCGGTTCAGCCCATTGAATTGGGTCATGACACTCATGAATTGCTAGACTAAGCAAAAATTGAAACATAATTGCATTCACCACAAGAGAATATATTCCTCATAATCAATGTTAGGTCTTTGTGAGAAACCTTGTGCAATAAGTCGTGCTTTATATCTCACGATTTCATTTTTTTTCATTTCATTTTCGCACAAATCCATTTATATTCCACTAACTAGACATCTTCTGGTGTCTGGATTACAAGTCCAAAAACTTTACATTTCTTAAATAAATTTAATTCTACCTTGATTGTGTTATTCCATTTGGCCAATGATTTTTATGTCTGCATTTTTCTAAAGACTTGGGTTTATGATCCTCGTCATTTTTTACAATATTGAGTGCTGCATTATATAAAAATATCATCGACATTTGTTTCATATCGGTTTCATCTTTATCCTGACATGACATAATTTATCAAGATCTCTTCATTTTCATTACTTTCAGGTACCTTAATTTCTTCTGGAAATCTATTATAAATGTCTAGGTTCTCTTCTGAAGTTTTCTCTGCTAGAGCTTGCTCTTATGGAGCTTTCTCATCTGGAGTTTGACTATCTTGAATTTTTACTCCTTTTAATTTTCGAGGATTTTTATCCTTGGAACTGATAAGTCTACTACACTTCAGGTGTGCTGTAGACTTTTTAGCATAGTCAGTTTGTGTGGCTTGTCCTTCATAAACTTCAATTCTAATAAAAGCATTTGCAACTGGTATATGAAATTTAGTTACTCTATTTGGGTTAGTGAATGCATCTGGCAATTGATTGGAAATATTTTGCAGATGAATTATCTTTTGAAATTCTAGTTCACACTGCCTGGTATGAGGATCAAAATGTGATAATGATAATTCTTGCCATCCCACTACTCATTTTCTCGCCCTAATGTCAGGAAAATTGATTCATCAAAGTGATAATTGGCAAATCTGACCGTAAATAAATCTCCTATCAAAGGCTCAAGATATTTAATTATAGATGAAGACTCATGCCCAGTATGTATTCCCAACCTCCTTTGAGGACCCATCTTAGTGTGTTGTGGTGGAGCAGTTGGAATAATATGTTGCACATCCAAAAATTCTTAGATGGGAAATATTTGGTTCCTGACCCAAAACCATTTGTAAATGGGAGACTTATGATAAGATATTAGCCTGATGCGTATAAATGCTGCTGCAAGCAGAATATCATGTCCCCAAACAGAAATAAAAAGCTTTGTTCTTATAAGTAATGACCTTGTAATCAATTGCAGTCGTTTAATACATGATATGCCAAACCATTTTATGTGTGAACATGAGTTGTGGGATGTTCACCAATTATTCTCATTGACATGCAATAAAATGTAAATTCACCAACATTATCAAGACGAATTATCTTAATTGGATAATTAGGAAAATGTACTCGCAGGTGAATATTTGTGCAAACAATCTTGCAAATGCCAAATTGTGAGATGATAGTAACACCCATGTGACCATTTAATTCATACATTAATTAAAACCATAAAATGTCTTAGTGGTCCACTTGGTAGATGTACAAGCCACATATATCACCTTGAATATTTTCTAAAAATACAAGAAATTCAAATCCAATTTTAACTGGTGATGGCCCAATAATTAATTTTTCTTGAGAACAAGCAGCACGTGAGAATTCATTGATTTGAAGAACCTTCTAGGTTTTAATAAATGATCACATGAATTCTCAATAATTTTTTGCATCATAATTAGTCCGGGATGGCCCAATCGGTCATGCCAAATAATAAAATTACTTCGATTAGTAAACTTCAAGTTTACTATAGCATGTATTTCAATCACAATAATTTTTGAGTGGTACAATCCAGAGGACAAAGAGGGTCATTTTTTCAACAAACATTTCTTCCCCAAAATAATAGCAGTAATGCAAATGTACTCTATATTTTCCTTTTTTATTGTCTCAATATGATATCCATTAAATCGAATATCTTTAAAACTTAATAAATTTCTTTAAGATTTAGGGGAGAATGAGGTATCATTTATCCTTTTGGGTAATAATATATTAGCTCTTCTAGCTCATAAGCTTAATAAATAAACCATATACAAACCGAACTTGTGTCAGTTCAAATCCAAAATGAGACTTGACTCAACTTTATTTTATGTGTGTAAAAAAATTACCACCCAAAATGTTATATTTAGGAATGATAACGGTTAGAGTATTTATGAAAATTACTCTATTCGAATTCGAATCTGATTAATATTCTTAAATTTTGAATCTGTTTTAAAATTTATTTTCGATTATCTCAAATCCGTCCCAAACCTGATTATTATAATTTAAAAAATATTCGAACTCACTTAATTTTATATATTTTAATTAATAATCTACATAAAAATATTTTTTAGCAATAATTTATCTTTTAAAAATTTAATAATTTCATAAATATTTAAATTCTATTTTATTTAAAATAAAAATATAAAATTTATAAATATTATTATAAAAAACATATATTTTATATTTAATTAAGTATTTATATAAATGGGTTCAGTAATGGATACCTAACACGTAAAACTCAAACCCAAACCTAATTCATCATGGGTATCATTTTTCAAATCCGAATACATCCTAAACCTAATTATACACTATCCAAACTCGTCCTATTAGGATTTGATTAGACCAAATATCCGTAAAAACGTGCCATCCCTTGCTGTGTTAACAAGTTTATAATGGTCAACAATCTTTTGATTTAAAAAACATAAATATTAATACTTTTTAAATTTAATGATATTAATAGGGCTTAGCATTCAATTTAAACCGAATCGAACTGAATCAAATCGAATTATTAAATCCGAATTAATATTACTATATTTTAGAAATTAAATCGAACCAAATAAAATCGCTCTATTTTGATTCGATTTGGTTCGAATTGATTGGTTTTTAAGTTTTGATGGTTTTTTAATTTAAAATTAATTTTCAAATTATTTGATCTGATTTTGATATTGGTTTGAACCTAATAACCATTAATCAATGAAATCAAATAATTTATAAACATAAAATTACATATAATTCATAAATTCTCTATAAAAATATAAATCAATTTAAAAATCAATAAAGTAATTCGATTCTGTTCAATCGATTTTTTCTCTTCAAAATTGAACCAAACCGGAATAACTGAAATTCTTAAAATATAAAATCAAATCGAACTGAATTATTTTAAAAATTGAATAAAATTACTTAATTAAGGCAGTTTAGTTTAATTCATTCAGTTTTAATCAAATAATGCTCACCTCTAGATATTAAGACTTGTTTGGTATTGCTGTCAAGAAAATATTTTTAATATATTATATAGATAATATTAAAAAATAATTTAAAATTAATTTTAATAAGTTTTATTCATAAGAATCTAAAATTTTATTCGGTTATATTAGTTGTTCAGCTATACTAGTTGTTAGCTATTTAAGTAGTTGTCAGTTAGTTTATTAGCGGTCAATTATTAAATATTAGCTATTTATACAGTGATTTAAAATAAAATTATTCGTTAAAAATAACTATTAAATTAGCATATAAATTTAAAATAATAATATCATTTTATTATCTTAATTAAAATACTCTCACAACTTCTAAAAAAATTAAAAGAATAACTTTTCATGTACCTTTCCTTTAATATCTAAGCATTGATTTAAATACTATACTATCAAATAATATAAATAAAAAATAAAATATTTTAATTAGCGTTAAAATGTTTAAAATTATCTTAAAAATTATTATTGAGTAAAATTTAAAATAATAAAATAATATTTTTTAAATTACTTTTTTTAATATTATTTAAAATAATTTTTTTTTAAAACATAATTTTTAACCTTTAATCTCAATTTTAATCACCGCTAAATTTATGAAATATCTTCAAACAAACGGTTGGAATCTAATTAGGGGAATAAAAAGTCAACACTGCTGCTGTCACTTTTCATGCATCAATTGGCAGATGTACATCCAGAAATAATTGAGTCATGGTTGTCTTTAATAAATTCAGCCTACACCTTTTCTCTTTGTCGTCTTAAACGCACCGTTTGCATTCAATTTGCTAAGCTATTTTTTATTTTTTATGGCTTATGCAGATAAAAGAATTATTAAGAAAAAATACAAGCATTTCTACTTAGGTATTTCTAATAAAGATTTTTCCGGTTGTAAATATGATTATCTTTTTTTTATCGTAAAAATAAATAATTTTAAAATAAATAAATAAATAAAAGAATTAAAATTTGAGACCTTTTTATATTTTTACACCTGAAAAGTAAATGAACACCAACTAAATTATTAATTAGCATTTTATTCAAAAATTTTAATTGATCAAGATAAATTTAAACATATTAATATGAGTCACATGATCAAACTTCAATTTTATAATTATTTAAATTCGAGTCATTGTTTAGAAGCCATGAGCCTCATTATAAAAATTCAAAGAACATGAGGTGCAAGTGAGAACATGAGATGGATGGATTTCTTGGACCAATAAATTAGAAAAGTTGTTATTCAATTCAATTCAGATTAGATCTAAAGGCTTAAGCCATTCCCACTTTGAGCATCTCATAGTTCACAACTCTTCTTCTACTCCATTTCACACCCTTTAATATTTTATTAAGGCATTTGGTGACACAAAATGGATAATACACTTCAAAACCAATAATTAAAAGACATGGTGGCTTTCCTCTAGGAGGAATATGGAGTCACATCACATGCCCTTTACAGAAAGGAATAAGCCTGAAAAATGGGCACTTAAAATAAATTAAATAAGACAAAGTCAAGGCTTTTTTATTATTTTTTTAATAGGTCGTTGCAATTGCAATGCTTAGGCATTAAAGATGTCGTTTGATTCGGACCTGAAGGATAAAATAATTAAGAAAAATTAACTATTCAATTTTTAAATTTTAATAAAAACTTTTATTTTGAAAATATATTATTTAATTTTTTTTATTATTTGAAAGTTTTTTTTTTCATTTTAATTATTCATTTCTTGTAAATTAAATAATACAATTATTTAATTCATATAATTTTAAAACCATTCACTATTAATTCTTTGCTTATAATTATTTTTTGATTAACTTGATGAGTAAAAAAGTTAATAGAATGCACTAAATAGTTTATGAACAAAAATAAAAGATTATATATTATATTTTTTAAAATATAAAAATTAAATAATTAGTGGTTAGATTGTAAATATTAAATAATATTTTTTTTAAAAAAATTATTATATGGATTGTGGTTGGGCATGTGCATTTGAAAGTGTAGGATTTCCAACCATTAAACTCCAAGAAAAAAAAAAGACATCTTGATTGTGCCATAAGAAAACAAAAAACAATAAATTTCAATAGTTGGCTTGCCTGATCACACATGATGATTGTATGACATTAGCCTCCAATCTTTCACACTTATAAGAACTCATTTTAAAATAACCTCTCTTTTTTATTATTATTTTTTAAAATGTCTATTGACTTTCTTTATTTATTTATTTATTTTAAATATAGGCTTCCAAACTTGAATCAAACAAGAAATGGGATGTAATCAATTTTGCCTCCTACAATCTTTTTTATTTTATCATAGTCCAAGGTAATAATTTAGGATCTATATAGGACTTTCTAATGGCTTAATTTTGAAATTTTTAATTTAAAAATTTATTAGTCAAATAGGGTGGGATTGTGGCAAGTGATTTTTTTTAGAAATAACAATGAAGCAATAAATATTGTTGTCTATTTGATTAACATAACTAAGAAGAACAGATTGAGTAATTGTATTATCATAAGGTTTTTACATAAACCTCCATTAAATTTCATGTATGCTAAAGCAAAATTTGTAATAAAAAATTTCTATATTATAACAAATTATTGTATTGAGAACTTAAGAAGAGTATGTGAAAATTTAGGTCGCGTTTATTTTGTAAAAAATAATTTATATATGAAAATATTTTTTATGAAAAATATTTTTAAAAAATATATTTAGTTGTGTTGTGCATTATGAAATCGTGTAAACTGCAAAAAACAAAGCAAACATATAAAATAATAATATTTATGTGATTTACCCTCTCAACATAGGGCTATATCCATCGGTATGTCATGTTTCACTATCATCAACAAATATAATTATAAATTATAAGTTCAAACTATACTACTCATCAATCCAATTACACCCAAGAGATTACTCATTACTCATATTAAATATATTAGTTAATTCTCTCGATCTTTTCTAGACATAACCCAATATATTTATTATAACAACTACTACATCACAATGGGTGTCTTCAATTACATTGGCAAGAGCTCTTTCACCAATGGTTAACAATCCCTTCCTCTTGAATTTTATGTCATTTCTCCACCTCAGGCCGAAGCTTATTTCCCTCATAATAATGGACAAGAGCCCCTCGTCAATAGGCAAAACCAAATCCTCAGCAATTGGTAAAGACTTTCTCTGCAATGGGCAATAACTCCACTCTATGAGTTGAAAGCTACTCTCTTTAATGGGTCACACTCTATGGGCAAAGCTAAATAATTTTTCTACCATTCTCTTATTTATACTGTTATTTCCCTTATTCATAATTTGATTAAGAGTCTCATTTAATTTAGGAATAATACTAAAATAACAGTTCTACTCTATATAGAAAATATTCCTCCATTTTATTAAGGAATATTTTTTATATTCAAATTAGAAAAAGGTCTATTCAAATCTCACTAAGATTTTGAGTTATAATTCTAATAGGTTGTAGGGATGGCAACAGTTTGGGTTTTTGCAGGTATTCAATTTGACCGAACCCTAATAGGACGGATTTGGATATTATATAATTGGGTTTGAGACTGATTCGAATTTGAAAAATATTATTCGTGACGGGTTTGGGTCGAATTTGGGTTTTACATAATGGATATCCGTTATCCGAACATGTTTATATAAATACTTAATTAAATATAAAATATATACTTTTTATAATTATATTTATAAATTTTTATATTTTTTATTTTATATAAAATGAAATTTAAATATTTTATAAAATTATTAAAATTTTATAATATAAATTATTAATCAAAATAATTTTTTATGTAAAATATTATTTAAAATATATAAAATTAAACGAGTTCAAATTTTTTTTCAAGTAATAATAAACGAATTTGGGACGGATTCAAGTAGTTGAGAATAAATTTTAATTGGGTTTGGGAAGAGTTCAGGTTTTGATAATGTTAATCGGATTTAGGTTCGGGTAAAGTGATTTTCGCGAGTGCCCTATCCATTGCCATCCCTAACAGGTTGCAATGTTAATGATACATATAAATATTTTCGTATTTAAATAAGATTATCAAAATCTAAAAAATAAAAACAGTTTTTCCTTTTAAATAGAGAAAGTAATTTTTTTAAAAAAATTATTTAATTTTAAGTCATTTTCCTTAAAATAATATTTAATTTTTTAATTAATAAAATATTTTTCGTTGACTATTTTCTTAAATTAATATTCCAAATATTTAAAAACATAAAAAAAATATTTTATGTAAAATAAATAAAAGGTTAATTTAAAAAAAAAATGTCATGTGAACATAGAAGAGGCATGTTTTAGTGATTAAACAATAAACAACTCCAATGTGAAAGGTATCTTAATAAGTGACAAAACCAATATTTTTTTTTTCCATAGGACACGCATACATATAAGCCAATGATAGAAATGAATAACTATTAAAACTATAACAATTTTAAATGAGAATAAAAACTATGTTAAAATTGTAATAAAATTAATATGAATATTTTATAAATTTGATACTAAATTTATAATTTTATAATATTTTATTATAATTAAATAAAAAAAGAGAACGTTTAGAATATTTTTGTCACTAAATCTTATTTTATTTGTAATAATGTGTGTTTTCTTTAAATCATATTTTATTTAATGATCAGAATTTATTTTTATTTATAATTATTAGCGTGAAACATCAATATATATCAAATGATTTAAATTTACTTTTAAAAAATTTGGTTAATTTGCTTTTAGTAAAAGGTTTATTTGATTACGAAATAATTTAAAGCTCGGTAATATTAAAGTTGTCTATACGACTGTAAAATCTCAAGTTTGGCTATTTTAATCACCATCTGAATTTATCACACAAATACCAATGCCATCACAATATACTTTATGAAAATGAGGAGAATTTACTTTTCACTAGAAAATTATTAAAATTGTATTTGAAGACATCATAATGTAGTTTAAAGGGATTTTTTAAATTAAAAACCTACTATTGTAAGTTAGAGAAATTTTTTTTAAATAAAATTAAAATTCAAAAATTTTTTTAATGAAAAATTGAAATAAGTGAAATACTGAACAAACTTAAAAGATAAATTATAAAAATTACTCATTAAACTCTAAATACATTCTTATTTTGAGAGATTTTTCTTTAAAAAATAAAAAACAATTCAATTATTCCATATTTCTTGTAGAATATATTATTTTCATTGCACCCACATATATATAATTTAAAAGATTTTTTTTTTTATTATGTTTACACTAGGGTCAAATATTGAATATCTCCAAGATTATGGCTAGGAGAGAACATTCATGCAATTTTATTTAAAATTTAGTAAAATCTAAGATACTTAGATTTATAATATTAACATGTTTGATCTGAAATATAAATTTTCTTTGAAAATTACAAATATTATATTTGATCAATTTATAAAAATTTATTAAAAATGTAATAAAAAACCTTAATAGCTCTAATACTAATATATTTTATTTACTTAATTTATTTATTAAAAAAAGTTAGCTTCTCTATAGATGAAAAAATCATATAATTTTTTTTTATTGTTTAAAACTTAATTTCATCGTTTATTGTAAAGTTTAACTTAGTAATTTTTTAATTTTTTTTTTGTCTAAATTGATCTAAAAATTTTAATTTAAATTTAATTTAGCAAAAGAAAAGAAAATAAAAAAATTGAACTTTTAATTTTTTTTATTTTTAAATTTAAATTAAAAAATCAAAAAAATTATCCTCAAAATCAATAAATTGAATTTTTTTTATTTTTCTTTAAATTAAAACGTAAAAAATTTAACTCATAAATTTTAATTTTTAAATTAAATTAAATTTAAATTAAAATTTTTAAATTAATTAAAATGAAAAATTAATTAAATTAAACTTTTCAATAAATATATGATCGAAATTAAAATATTTTACTTTTTTTTTAAATAATAATAACATTTTTAAGCTAGGAACATTATTAAGAAATGGAGAGCAAAAAGGCCAAGACAATGCCATAATCATGATGACAAGAGCTTGACATCATCATGATGATTGGTCCAAGGAGTGAAAATGGGTCCCACTCTCTCAAACGCCTCTTTTTTTGTCAGATTCCAACCAAACCAGCCTTCTTATTTTTCTTGTCTTCTAACTTTCTCTAAATCTATCTTCTATATATAATCCCATATGAGTTGGTTCAATTTCTAAACCCAAACAATTCAGTTTCCAATTTCTTTTACAGGAAAGCAGAGAGGACACATACAACAAACAAACCAGGCTTTCCTTATTTTATATGAAAGCTTTATATAACAAGTTATTGTTTAGCTTGTACCCAACAACTGCCAAGAGCAGAAACAATATCAAAGTTGTTTCCTCTATCAGAAATATCATGTCTGCATCTAATCAATCCCATGGTTTCAATACACCAAGATTGGTCACCAAGAAGGTCCTAGCCACCCCCCAGTATGAAGGCGATGGTGCTGTTGTTAGAAGAGGCATTGGAAGGTAATTCTTTTATTTTTTTCAAAATTTTCTTGAATATGGTTTCTTGTGTTTCGTCCTGCATGACTTATTTCTTGGTGTTGATTTTTTTTCTTTTCTTGTTGGTTGTTTTTTTCTTTGAATTTTATTGAATTTTTGGATACTGATCCTTTTCTGGGTTCTATTTTGTTGGGCAATTGATTTTTTAAGGAGTGAGCTGAAGTTCTTGGATCCTTTTCTAATGTTGGATGATTTTTCAGGTATGCATGATTGTACCCTGGATTTTTATTATCAATGTTAAAAAGAAAAGTGCTCTCTATGTGTTTGGTGATAAGTCTCTGTCATTTGGTTTTTGCAGTGACTCCTCCTGCTGGATTTCCTGATCACCCGCATAGAGGTTCTTGAAACATTCCCATCCTTTTTTTAGTTAATGTTTTTGCATTATCATAGATAGCAATTTTGGGATTTTATATTCTAATAAACATCTGTATCACAGGTTTTGAGACTGTTACATATATGCTTCAGGTACAGTTGATTTTTGGTTTAAAATTCAGTAGGAAATCTGATAGGTTGAATATTGAATTGTAAGAAACTAGATATTATATTACTGTTGTGTATATCAGGGAGGCATCACTCATCAAGATTTTGCAGGGCATAAGGGTACAATCCATGCTGGAGATGTGCAGGTAAAGTATTTAAATTGGATGTTAATTCTCCTTTAATTGATTTAAATCAGATATGGATGTGATTTTATATAGGCAGAACTTCATGTATAATGGATTCTTTGATTTTATATTTATTTTTCATTTTTTTTGAACAGTGGATGACAGCAGGAAGAGGGATAATCCACTCAGAAATGCCTGCAGGAGAAGGAACACAAAAAGGGTTGCAGCTTTGGATAAATCTTTCATCTGAAGACAAAATGTAAGCTAATCAGAAACAGAACTCTGTGGACCACAATGACTAAAAAAAAAAGTCTTTAGACTGATTGGTTACCAGATTTTCAAATATGAACTACTTGCTGTGGATGATAGAAAAGGAATTTTACCAATCACTCTTGAATTTATCATGATTTTCAAAGAATTATGAATTTCTGTAAAAATTGCTGATATGCTGATTTCCCATTATATTCTGAGGTTTGTTCTGATAATGATCTCAAATGCCTACGTAATTCCTTCCATTGAAGATAAGCCAGCTCTTCCCCAGCAGCAAGCAATTTATGGCAAATCCCCACATTTTTCATTCAAAATTGATCAAATTACTTGAAATGGAAAGAATGGTGAATTTATCTTTGATTTGCTATTTGAAGAATTAAAACTAATCTGAAAACCAATATTGCAGGATTGAACCAAGGTATCAAGAACTTTTAAGTGATGACATCCAAAGGGCTGAAAAAGATGGGGCTGAAGTACGAGTTGTAGCAGGAGAATCAATGGGAGTTAGGTCTCAAGTGTACACAAGAACACCAACAATGTTTCTGGATTTCACTCTGAAGCCAAGAGCTCAAGTCCACCAAACCATTCCAGAATCATGGAATGCATTTGTTTATGTTATTGAAGGTGAAGGAGCCTTTGGCTTGAGAAATTCTTCCCAAGCAGCTGCTCACCATGTTCTGGTCTTGGGTTCTGGAGATGGTTTAAGCGTATGGAATAGGTCTTCCAAGCCATTGAGATTCGTGCTAATCGCAGGGCAACCAATCAATGAACCAGTGGTTCAGCATGGACCTTTTGTGATGAACACACAAGCTGAAATTGAACAAACAATTGAGGACTACCACTATTGCAAAAATGGGTTTGAAATGGCCAGGTACTGGCGATCTCAATAAGTGGGATAAAAAAATAAAGCTGCAGTAAAGTTTCAAATTCCAATTTCAGCCGAAATCAATTAAAAAAAAAAAAAAGCAGCAGCTTTTGTAACCAATTAGAAGGAAACAGAAAGTTAGATGAAATAAAAGGGGTGTTATTGCAATCTTAATCAGTCAATATCTCCATTTATAAGCAATCAAATGGAATCTGAAAATGAAGTTTTTGTTTTGTGATTTGGGCAAGAGCTTCTAGAAAAATCCAAAGTGCAGCTGGAGGACCTAAAGATGGCTTATCACAAATGTCATGATTGGTCAGCTTAATCTTAGGTTTATCTCTTTCTTCTTTTCTTTTCTTTTTCTTCCTCAACTAAGATTTTCTCAACTTTTAAAAATATATTTTGTGGTTGTTGAATAAATTTTTATTATTATTTTTTTGTCCTTTTATTTTACCTAAATTAGTTTTAAGTGTAATAAAATGTGTCAAATTTTATATAAAAAAACAAAAAATGTCATAAATTGAAATATTAAAATGAAATTTATAAGAGCCTTTCAACGCACGAGTATCTTGAGATGATAATTTTTTTTTTTAAATGTAATTTCTTGACATGATCGTTGATCACATCAAAGCTGTTGAGATTTGACAAAATGAAAACCCCCCTCTTTGTTAACCCTTTCATTTCGCTTATGCTATGCATTTTTTCATTAAAAAATAAAAATAAAAATTATTTATTTTAAATACATCATATTAATGTGAAAATTTACTTTAAAATACTTATGATTATAAATAAATAAATAAATAAGAATATTTAATTATGCGTAGGAGAGAAATTGGGAGGAAAACTTAATTTTGCCTCTGAATTTTTATCTATATTCAATGAGCTAATTTTTAAACTTTTTTCTCAATTAAACTCTAACTTTTTATTTAAGTTTAAATAGATTTTTTTTAAAAAAAATAAAATAATAATTTTTTATTTTTAAATTTATTATTTTAATTTTTTTTAAATGATAGAAAGTTGTGAGTTAATTAAGATTAAAAAAAAAAACTTTAAAATGAGTTTATTTGGCCATTGTTGTAACAAATACACAATATTAAGGTGCACACATAAATAGCACAATTACACAGTATAAAATACAGAAGAAGAATAATATAGGATTTTACGTGATTTTTACCATAAAGTCTACGTCCACGAACAAGATGAAAGAAAAATATTTCACTATAATGAAAAGAGTAAAATATAATCACTCAGAACTCTTAAATCTTAATTCCAGCATGTTTCTCAAATATCTCACAACTCTACAGTAAATGATAGAATATTACAGTATTCCCTGTCTAAGAGGTGAATAGGATAAAAGAAACAATTATTAACTTTTGAAGAGACATTTATCTCTAGTCCACAATAAAACCAGTTCCAATAAATTGACAAATACATATCTCTACTCTATTCCTCCTTGCTATAAAAGAACTTGCAATAAGTGGCAAATTGAGGATAAAAACTAACAAATATAATACCTACCTATGACCCTTTTAGTAAACATGATACAATCTCACAAGGTAACATGACTATTTGCTTTATTGTCTGATTACATGATTCTTCCAACTTAAGGTTATGTTTATTACGATGTAATTAAAGATGTAATGTAATAGTGATCATATTGTATAGTTAATTATTTTATTTGATGATATAAAAAAATTTAACGTAATGAAATGTTAATTATATAATCTAATCAATTACAAATCAAGTAACATAATGATCATTATATACAAAAATCAATGTAATCATGTGATGCAGAATATATTCCTAAAGATTTTAGAAGTACCTACTTTAGGAAAAAAAATATAGAAAATAAGAATTTTTAAAGATTTTATTATTGTGTCTCCCTAACTAGATTAGGTTCCTAATTAAATTGGGATTCTTCGATTCCTAAAAAGTTTGGGATCCTCAATTTCTAATTAGGGTTATTCAAACATTATATATAGGTATAGAGGTTCTCATTATTTTTCAAGTTTTGTTATGGTAATTTTATAAGATCAATTAAATTTTGAGAATTAGTTCTCTTTCCCAAGGATTAGTCTTTGTTTTGCTCTTTGTTCTTGTTTGTTCAGCAATAATTTTGGTATCAGAGCCCAAAATCAATCCAAATTTCTTTAGTTTCAGCAAACATTCAAGCCTTCAAACCTTTGTTCTTGCCGTCTAAAATCCCACCATTCCATTGTGCCATCTCAAACTTCCTTGTTAAAATTTTACCTTTAGTTCATTGTTTATTATATATAAAAAAAAAATGAAAAGTTTTGAGAAACAGAGTTACGAGAAATAAGTGAGGAGCAGCGCTGACAACCCTTCACCCTCCCACCACCTTCTGCCATCCCCCAGCCACGGCGTCATTGCCAGTTGCCTCATCGGCACCAGGTGACCTCTCTCTTGTAGTCGTAACTCCTATTCAACATTCCCCGTTGCTAGATCCAATCGGGTTAGATCCAACATGATTCTAGATTCATAATTTTTTCAGCATCAACCCTCTCCCAAACACTCACCAGCCACCGATCTACTAGTTAGCATTGTCGAAACCTCCATTCGACTTCTCAGTTACAAGATCTGGCTGGGTCGGGTCAATAGATCCATTGGTTAGGAGAGGTAACCTCACCACAACTTCAGTGAGCCGCGTTTCACCTGATCTGCTTCTACTTCTGCCACATCAACTCGACATATCATCACCACGTTAGCCATCAAATGCCACATCATCACTACCATGCCATCAAAAGTGCCACATCACTTCCACATCATATTGTTACCTCATCAACACGTCATTGCCATATCAACCATCAGTGCCATGTCATCAATGCCACATCAGCAAAAAATTAAAAGTGTCCTACCTGACTAATTTTGACATTCTGAGTCTGATTTTGGCATTCGTTTTTGCAGAAAACGACTCTAAAAGGCTAAATTATGTGTTCTCAGAAAGATTAGGGGAGTTTACTCTAAAAAAGAGCCTTGAGGAGAGGACATAAGCTTGAGATAGCCGAACCTCTATAAATCAATTATATCTTCTTACTTTTCCTTCTTTCTCTAATGTGCTTATTTTTCATTAATTTCTCTTTGTCACCAAAAATTTTAATTTCTACCTAATTCAACCCCCTCTTGAGTTGCTACAAGGGATAATAAAGTCTATTAAGTAACACCTAAGGTTGCCTCATTCTGTTAAGTCTGCAATGCTACAATTTATACACTAGACACATAAAATGCATCTCATAGGGGTAATAATGTAGTAACAAAACAAGTGAGATTTAATCTTATTGGTAATATGCCTTTGCACGTTGAAGAAAGGAGTTATGATGAGCATGTTTTTGATGCACCACTGCACATTAATTTTAGACAGGATCCTCATTTTGAGCATTATGATCCTCATAGTGGGGGCTTTGATAGGAACTATAGGCAACTTGATCCTTATGGTAGACTCTTTGATAGAGACCTTAAGCAACCACCTAGATATGTTAATAATGAACATGTTGATATCACTAGGAAGGTTAAACTAAATGCTATAGAATATGATGGAAAATTGGACCTTAATGCTTTCATTGATTGGTTAGATAGGATAGAGGAGTATTGTGATTTTTATCACATGTTTGATTTAAAGCATGTTCATTTTGCCAAAATAAAATTGATTGGAACTGCTAGAAAATATTAGCAAAGTGTTCAATGCAATATGAAGCTCTTGCACTAGCCACCCATTACTCAATGGGCTATCATGAAAAGCAAGTTGAAGGAGAAGTATGTGCCTAGCTATTATAAGGATAATATAGTACAAGAGATGATGAATCTTAAGCAATCAACCTCTAGTGTTACTAAATACATGGAAAAATTTAAGGAAACTTTGCTTAGATATGATTTATTTTGTAATTCAGTGGATAACCCTTTCCATGTACTTCATCAATTTATTAATGGATTAAGACTTGACATTCAAAAGGAACTCAAAGTGCATTCTCCTGAAACAATAGAGAAAGCCTATCACAAGGCTTTAAAGACAATTCCCTACCTCCCATAGATTTGCTTCATAGTCAGTTAGATCATATCAATCTAAATCTTCTCCAAAATCTGTAGGTCTAAGTTAGTTTAAAATTGTGTCAAAATAATCTTTTAAATCTAAAGATATTATAGGTAAAAGCATAGGCAAAGCAACTGTTTTTGCTAATTCCCATTCTGTTATTGCATCTAATGGTTATTGAGCTAATCACTCTTCCATAAAATTGTTTCATTGTCATGATAAATGTCATATTACATCTAAGTGTCGACACTGTGCACTAGCTTTAGAACAAACATGTGAGGATGAACGTGAAAGTGAGCATACCTCATTTGATTATGAGGAAGAAGTTGTAGGACTTATTGATTATTCTGGCGATGAAGATGAGCTAGATATAGATGTTGAGCATGTTAATGTTGTTTTCCATGTTGTGTCAACTATTATTGATGATGATTGGAAATGCACTAACATCTTTCATACTTTTGTTAAAAGTGGAGATAAGTCATGCAAGTTGGTAATTGATGGGGGGAGTACCATGAATGTGGTAGCTAAGAAAGCCATTGATAGACTTAACTGTAGAGCCACATCCTCAACCTTTTAGGGTTGCTTGGGTAAATAACACAACTTTGCCTATTACTCAAAAATGTCTTGTTCCCATCCAAATGGTTTATTATAAAGATGAAATTTATTGTGATATTTTACCTATGGACGTTGCTCATATTCTTTAGGTCACCTTAGGCTTTATGATCATGATGTGCTTAACCATGGTATGGATAATAACTATGAGTTCAAGTTTAATGGAAATAAAATCATTTTGACACTTGCCAAATCTTCCCAAAAGAACTCCTCATCTTCAAAACCAAAGCCAAAGTCTTCGTTTAAGGCTCAAAGGAAAATTACTATTTTGAATCATGTGACTTTTAAAAAAGGTAAGAAGGGAAAATAAGTATTGCTTAGCTGTCATAGCTAAAGAGGTCCCTTGTGATTCTAGACTTGATACCTCCTCTGAGGTAAAATACTTGTTAGAAGAGTTCTCTGACATTATGCAAAATGAGTTGTCTAGTGAGTTACCACCAATGAGAGACTTTCATCTTACTATTGAATTAATTCCTGGATCATAGTTACCTAATCTTCCTCATTATAGGATAAACCCTACAGAGTGAGCTGAGTTAAATAGGCAAGTTGAAGAACTTTTGACAAAGGGATTTGTTAGGCATTGTCTTAGCCCATGTGCTGTTCCTACACTCTTGACACATAAGAAAGATGGTTCCTGAAGAATGTGTATGGATAGTAGAGCCATAAATACGATCACTATTAAATATAGGTTCTCAATTCCTAGACTTGAAGAATATGTTGGATTTGTTTGTAGGATCTTGTGTGTTCTCTAAAATTGATTTGCGTAGCGGGTATCATCAAATTAGGATCAGACCAGGTGATGAATGGAAAACTACTTCTAAAACTCAAGAAGGATTATATGAATAGTTAGTGATGCCTTTTGGATTGTCTTATGCACCTAATACTTTTATGTGTGTCATGAATCATGTTTTACAACCTTTCATTGGTAATTTTTTGATAATTTATTTTGATGATATTTTGATCGACAATAAATTTAAAGAAGAGCATTTGGATCATCTTCGATAGGTTTTTATGACCCTTTAGGAAGCAAAATTGTATGTTAACCTTAAAAAGTGTTCTTGTATGCAATCTAAAATGCTTTTCTTAGGTTTTATTGTGTCTGCATAAGGTAAGAGTCATTAAAGAGTGGCTTACACCTAAAACAATTTCTAAGGTATGTAGTTTTCATGAATTGACTACTTTCTATAGAAGGTTCATTAGAGAATTTAGTTCAATCATGGCTTCTATTACTAATTGTCTTAAGAAAGGTGAGTTTAATTGGACTAAAGCTGCTACTAAAACTTTTGATGAAATTAAGTTGAAAATAACTGAAGCACCTGTTTTAGGGCATCCTAATTTTGATAAAGTTTTTGAAGTTGCTTGTGATGCTTCAGGTGTTGGCATTGGAGGTGTCCTCAGTCAAGAAGGTCATCCCATAGCATTCTTTAGTGAAAAACTCAATAAGGCTAAACAAATATAGTCCACTTATGATAGGAGGTTTTATGCTTTAGTCCAGTCTCTTCGTCATTGCTGATATTATTTATTGCCACAAGAGTTTATTTTGTTTTCTGACCAACAAGCATTGAGGTATTTGAACTCACAAAAAAAAAATTTAATTCTAAACATGCTAGGTGGGTTGAGTTTCTTAATGAGTATTCCTTCATTCTTAAACATCGTTATGGTGTTGAGAATAAAGCAGTTGATGCACTTATTTGTATAGCAATTGTTCTTCATGAAATGAGTGCAGTCCTTATTTTGGTCTTATTTTTCAAGTGGTGAATATAGGTAATCATCATGATTTTGTTGATTTTTTTTATTCATGATGGTTATTTATTTAAGGCTACTAAATTGTGCATTCCTTGCACTTCACTTAGAGAATTTTAGTATGGGAATTGCATGCAGGTGGATTAACAGGACATTTTGGAAAGGATAAGACAATTGCTCTATTGAGGATAGGTTATATTGGCATTTATTGAAGAGAGATGTTGTTAGGATTGTCTTTTAGTGTCGCACTTATTAGTTAGCTAACACTAAGAAATATAACACTGGTTTGTACACTCTTCTTCCTATTCCACAAACCACTTGGAAAGATGTGAGTATGGATTTTGTTCTTGGGTTACCTAAAACAACTTGAGGGCATAATTCTATCTTAGTAGCAGTGAATAGGTTTTCTAAAATGGCATATTTCATTCCATGTAACAAGACATATGATGTTTCACATGTAGCTGCATTGTTTTTTATGGAAGTTGTCAAATTGCATGGTTTACCTTCTTCTATAGTGTTTGATAGGGATGTTAAGTTTTTTAGTTACTTTTGGAAGACACTTTGGAAGTCAAATTGCATGGTTTACCTTCTTCTATAGTGTTTGATAGGGATGTTAAGTTTTTTAGTTACTTTTGGAAGACACTTTGGAAATTATTTGGCACTACATTAAAATTTTCTTTAGGTTTTCACCTTCAAACAGATGGTCAAATTGAAGTTGTGAATCATAGCTTGGATGATTTTCTTAGGTGTCTTTAGGAGAAAAGCAAGGTCAATGGGATTTGGTTCTTTTTATTACAAAGTTTGCCTATAACAATTCCGTAAATCCTTCCACAAGTATAAACTCTTTTGAGATTGTTCATGACTATTCTCCCTGTACTTTAGTCAACCTTGTTCCCTTTCCACCTGCTATTTGTGTTTCACAACTTGTTGAATATTTTTCTCAACATATTCATAATTTGCATGCTAAGATTAAACGAAAGATTGCTTTAAATAATGAAAATTAGAAACTTGCTGCTAATGTGCATCGTAGGAATAAAGAATTCAATGTTGGTGATTATGTAATGGTTCGTATTTGCCAAAGATTTCCTAAAAATTCTCTAAAGAAACTTCATGTTTGAGCCATTGGCCCTTTCTCCATTTTTCAAAAACTTGGATCTAATGCATATTTACTTGACTTACCTAAAGATATGAATATTAGTCCTATTTTCAATGTGGAGGACCTGTCACCTTATCGAGGCACCTTTGAGCCTCCTACTTTGCCCTCTAGTTTTTTTGGAGATTAGCTTGTGCCAAAGTTGCTATCACTTCCTCAGCTTAGAGATATCATTGACACTATGCTTGATGATGAATTCGTTACTTCCTCCCGAGGTGGATTTCGTAGATTTCTTGTTAAGTGGCAAGGCTGTCCTAATTTTGATGCTACTTGGATCACACAAGAGGAGTTTCTGACTTTAGATCCTTTTTTCTTGAATGCTTATTTGCAAGTCAACTATATGGAGTCAAGTTCTTTTCAACCAAGGGGGAATGATGCAGAATATATTCCTAAATGATGTCCCAAAATATGTCCAAAAGGAGAGAGGGAGGGGGATAAAGAAGCATAACACTTAAAATAAGGTTAGTTTAATTCTAGTTGAATTTTATTATCATCAAAATCTATGCTCCTTTGAGCTCATGAGGTCAACACTAAATATTTTAGGAGTACCTACTTTAGGAAAAAAATATAGAAAATAAGAATTTTTAGAGATTTTTATGATTGTGTATCCCTAATTAGATTAGGTTCCTAATTAAATTGGGATTCTTCAATTCCTAAATAGTTTGAGAATCCTCAATTTCTAATTAGGATTATTCAAACACTATATATAGGTATAAAGGTTTTCATTATTTTTCAAGTTTTGTTATGATAATTTTATGAGATTAATAAAATTTTGAGAATTAGTTCTCTTTCCCAAGGATTAGTCCTTGTTTTGTTCTTTGTTCTTGCTTGTTCTATATTATCATGATTACTTCTTTTCATTTTTCATATATTATAACTTTCCCATTATCACCACCATCTGTACCGCCTCCATTGCCACTACTACCATGACGCCACTCCTACTACCACCTTGTCACCACCTTTGTTACCACCATCACCTTTGATAACAATTACAAGGTAACTGATTGCCCTTTTTCGCATTGAACCAAACAATTTATCTCTACAGTATCAACTTATTTTGAAATTAAAGAACCCTTAAGACATTTTTTATCAAGGAACAAAGCAACCAACCATGAAAAAGCCCTGAACTTGTATCACTTGGAGCAGTAAGAGGAAAAGTAGTTTTGGGATTGTTTTGATCCATATATCCCATTATTAGCAAGGGTTGCCATGTTCATTGACAATTTAGCTTTGAATGTATCTGAGTTTAGGACCTTCCGGCTCACGTTGTTATAAATCTCTCCATAAAAATCTCAGAAGCCCTTTTAACATTTGTTGAATCAAGTGCAGATTTCTCCATGAAGAACAATCCTTCTGCTTCAGCAAGGCTTTTGCCTTCCTCAACACGAACATCCCTAATATTCTCCAAATTACATTTATTCCCAACCACCATCCTTGCCATGGTTGTAGAGGAATGAGCTAAATAATTATTTTGGTTAAGTTCAAACCATGAGATATATATTTAAGTTTTTGTCCATGACTTTTAAAAATTAAATGGGCCAAAATCCAATCCTTTAATGTGGTCCAATATTAATTGATATTTATTTTAATTAAAATAAATCCTAATCGTATATGGGTTACTTGATGGATGTACCAGATTAAATCTTAAAGATATATATAGATTGTTTCTCCCTCAAGTAACACACCATATTTCATAAAGTTTAAAATATTCGGATCATCTCAAAAAAGTTTTCTATCACTTTTTATCTAAATTAGTACCAAATTAAATCTTAAAGATATAAACGATTCATCCTCTCTCTACCCATATGGTAACACACACTCTATTTCATGAAGTTTGAGATACTAGGGTCATCTCAATAAAATCTTTTATCACTAAAGTTTTGCGCGTGAATAAAGAAGAAATCAATTTATTGAATCAAAGGGTCTCTCTCAACGTATGGCTTAATCAAACTCCACATCAGGTATATTTTCTAGATCTATAAGAATTTAATTTGTTCAAGATCTATTATTAGGGTGATAGTTGAATTTTATATTTATGATTCACTTTGTGTTTATGATTGTTATGATCTATCAATAAATTATTACAATATAAACTCAAAAGCAAGTATGAAATATAGAGGCTATAACGCCCCTGCTCTAACCATTAGAGAAATTGTCCGCTTTGGCCCACCCCATCCTGAGCCTCACGATTTTGTCCCATAGGTGGAATGGAGAACTTCCTAGGAGGTCACCCATCCTAGGATTTCTCTCAAGTGAGCACGCTTAACCCCGGAGTTCTTTTAACTCTCCAGGCCATTCCACCAAAAGGCGCCTCTAGTGATTAGTTGTCCCCATTTCAATTTATGATTCGATTTATTCCTGCTCCCCATTTGGACAAGGGCACCAACGAGCCTTGCCCTCCCAAAGGACTGCTCTAGCCGAGACCTTCCCTTTCCGCATGGGATGTTACAGGCCCACTAGCTTCCGCTTAGTTCGTCCTCGAACCACACATCTACTGGAGGGGGTTTGGCTCTGATACCATATGTAATGCCCCTGCTCCAACCACTACAGAAATTATCCACTTTGGCCCACCCCATCTTGAGCCTCACGGTTTTATCCCATAGGTGGAATGGAGAACTTCTCATGAGGTCACCAATCCTAGGATTTCTTTCAAGTGAGCACGCTTAACCCTGGAGTTCTTTCAACTCTCCAGGCCATTCTACCAAAAGGCGCCTCTAGTGATTATTTTCTTCCATTTCAATGTATGATTCAATTTATTCCTGCCCCCCATTTGGACAAGGGCACCAGCGAGCCTTGCCCTCCTAAAGGATTGCTCCAGCCAAGACCTTCCCTTTCTGCATAGGATGTTACAGAGGCTTAAATGGCAAGAAATATATTTAAGCACTAATCCATAACAGCTTGTTTAGGAGGAAGTTTTTGGAGGCAAATAATATGTTTTTTAAAGTGGGAGGAAAATTTTTTAAAGAATGCAAAGTTTTCTAAGGATTCAAAATTTTTGTTCATTAAATCGTGAGCCAACTCTATATTTAAGAGATTGGAGATTTATATAAATTATTAAGTTACTTTACATATTAAAATAACTAGTCAAGTTAATCTTACAAACCAATCATTTATATTCACCCTTTCATTTGTATTCATTTCCGATACTCCCAACGGCAATTCGCAATAGAATTTACGTTAGCATCCCTATCTTTTGCCAAGAATAAAAGATCTGAAAAATGTTGTTTTAGATGGAATTTCCAATACCACTGATCAAGAAAGAGATCAAATCTTCCCATCCTCTTCCCTTTCTTTTTCGCACCCCTATACCGTAAGGCACCGCTAATACCTAACCACTATGCTCGGTCCCATCCTTCCTCTACAATGATCTTGCCCCATAAATGAATTTTGTCCATTATAAGATTCCAGAGCTATATTTAAAACAGAATTGTCTTAAAATCATGAAGTTTTTATCGCAAACCCCCCACTCCAAAGTTTGTTTGACCCACTAACCAAGCGATGCTAAAATTTCTCCCCCAAAGAAATTGTGAATAATATGTTATACCTAAATTTTTAATCATTTTAAAACCATAATAGACATTCTAACAATTAAATTTAAGGTCCAATGCCAAGTGACATGGGGTGAAGGCATGAGGAAATTAAAGATTGAACATTATTAGATATTGCTAAGACTTTAATCCCAAACTCTACAACAGTGAGATCCCCATAACATTGTCAGGGGATACGCACAAGTTCTGTATAATAGTGAGTTTACTTCAAGTATCGATTTTGAGTCCATACATGTTTAACTTAATTATGAGATATCATCCTATATGTTGTAGACTTCCAATCCTATTCACCTATAGTGAGAAAATTTTTCTTTTTTAATATAATTGACTTTAATTGAGAGTCAAATTCAAAACTTTATAATTTTAAAAATGATTTAGAGTATGATTGAGTTAAAGAGTAAACCTTATTGGTAAAATATAATAAAATAATTGAATATTTTTATTTTAAATCACTATATAAATAATTAATCACTAACTATTAATATCTAACGATTGACATTCACTAATCACTAATATTTAGTAATTAACAACTACTAAAATAGCTAACAGTTATTAAAATAATTAATATTATCGAATATGATATCCTAATAAACAAATAAATAAAAATACAAACGACTTATATTGAAGCCTCGCAAAATGAAATGAAAACATTGTCCACATAACCAGCAAGATGAAAAATTTATCACGTTTAGAAAAGTAGCTTTTAGGAAAGTTATATTAAGAATTTAACATTATCAAGTTTTATTATAGTTTTAATTTATTTGGAATATACACTTCTTCTGATTTTGGTTAGATTATGAGAAAGTAAAATAAGGTGAAATATATTATGATAATATCCCTAGCTAAATATATTTTATGAATATATAAACACATATATTACCCAATAAAGTTTGTCATAATACCCATACTAACATAAAATATAACTATTATTAAAAAAATATTTAAAAAATAATTTTCTTTGTTTATAATATATGATTAAAAAACCTCATATAGCCTATTAATTATACGTAGGGCTGAGCAGAATTCGGTTCAAACTGAAAAATTAAACCGAACCGAGTTAATGCAGTTTAATCGGTTCGGTTTTAAAATTAAATCAGTTCGGTTCGGTTTTATATTATAAAAATTTCGGTTATTTCGGTTTGGTTTGATTTTAAAGAGAAAAAATCGATTAAATCGAACTAAACTGAATAGTAATTTATATAGTCAAATCAAACTAAATCAAACCTAATTAATTTTTAAATTAATTTATTTTTATGAAAAATTTATAAATTATATTTAATTATATATATATATATATATTAATTGTTTAATTTCATTAATTACTGGTTATTAGGTTCAAACCAAAGTTAAAATTAGAACAAATAACTTAAAAATCAAGTCTAAATTAAAAAATCAATAAAAAATCAAACCAATCGGTTTAAACAGAACCGAAATAAAGCAATTCGGTTCAATTCGATTTTTCACTCATGATTCAGTTCAGTTTTTAAAATTTGTGATTCAATTTTTATAATTTAATTCAGTTCGATTAAATTCGAATGCTCACCCCTAATCATATGAAACCTCTTGCATGAAGGAATTTTAGAAAAGATTTACATATATTTTTTTTCTGTAAATATTATTATAAATGAAGTTGTATATACACATAATTTCCTACACTTATACCCATGAGAAAGTAACTTTCCCACTTTTTAAAATGAGAAAGTAGTGAAATCTATAAATTTAAGAATTAAACATTTCTAAAATTTGCCATTTTTATACAATTTAGTAGCTTAAAGGTATATAACTCACAGATCCAAATTCGAGCCTCCACCCCCATATTTCCAAAAAGAAAACTGAAATTTAATATCTCTTTTTACTTTCTTAACAAATTTTAGGTACTTGAGCCCCACAAATAATTGGTGCTCACTGTAGCATGCATGAACCAACTACAAGTGAAATACAAGTGATTTTCATTTCAAGTTCAAGACCACCTAAATTAAAAAACCAAAGCATCCTCACAAAGGCTGCAACTTGCAAAATACTCAAAAGGAATGGAATTTGAACACCATTTTACAAAAATCTTTTTCAGATGAACTACACATTAACACTAGTAAATTCTTTATATACAATTTAGAGTTTCTAATCCTCTACTTTGCATTATTAAGTTAAACTTGGTACAGTGACAAAATTAACCTGGGCCGAGTCCCTTGGCCAGCTTGTCTTCAAAATCCTTGGACAAAATCTTGTTTCATGAAAATCCCAGTTAGCCAAAATGTTATTTGGTTGGTCCGCATCCGCACGTACAATTTTCCAATTCATTTTGTAGTTTCTGCAAGACAGAAACAGTAAAAATGAAAGGAAGACCAGTAATATAATTGTATCAGAAGCAAATAATGATTATTCCCATTCAGAATTTAAAAAAATATATATTTCTTTCCTTTTGTTTTCCCTTAATTTGTTTTTGATCATTGAACGTTTACGCACCTGAACTTCATTTTGAAGGACTTTGATGTGCTGAACTGCCAAATCCAACATGTCTGCATAGCTCGTTTGCTGCAGGAACAAGAAAATTCAACATATCATTGTCTACATTTTCTTAAATTATATTATTTCAAAATTAGAAAGCATAGAGGTCAGTTGAAAGTGTAAGTTGTACACAAGGTCAACTACAGATTTACAGTTTGGAACTAGCAAAGCATAGATGTATGCTGTTTGTATCTTCTTCTTTTCCCATGAGCTATCAAATCTTTAGGCATAATGAATACACTTTTCACAATTTTATTTAATTGGCTAATTTTATTTTTTTTATGCGGCGTTTGATGAAATATTAGAAAATTACATAATTAATTAACGGTATATGATATAAAAGAAATGTTTAGTACCTTAACCATGCTTATATATAATATAGAAATACATTAAAAATCAGCAGTTGCATCGTATGCATTATGTCCCTACCAATAGTAGTGAAGGAATTTAATATGACACATAATGTCAACTCCATAGTCACATTCTACAAGAAAAAGAACACCCTATCATTACCTTATCCATGTTTGGAACAAGCTCTTGCAGTTTCTTCAATCTCCCACTTATTCTGGTTCTTCTCTCCTGGGTATGAACACAAAACACAATGACGGGTTACAACAAAAACAACAAAAAAAATCCTCTTTTGCAGTTCACCTAACAAAAGGAACATATTCCTCTTAACTTCTATGTAGAGTAACCAGTAGATAACCTGATTATGAAATGAATGAACAATAGCACTGAACTAGTTTCAGCTGCTCAGCTGCACTGATATGTACCACCATACTTTTGCAATCTTCTGCTTTATAAATGAACACGTATTACTACAAACATGTATGCATGTTAGGTCTTTTTTTCAGGTCCTCTTACAAAATACACTACAAGTGATTCCTCTGTTTTAGGCTTAGCCATTGCTACTGTCAACTCTCCAGCTCACAATACACATATCGTTGCCTTGTGTGCGTATAACAATCCATCTTTTGTACAATGCAGACAAATTGTCTCAACACAGTAGTGAAGATCTTAAAGTATAGCTTGACCATCAATATGAACATGATCTAACATTGATTTTGGTGCAGCACACCTTCCATTGGCTCCTTCAGCACAATCAATTCCAGCGAGTTGGGTCCACTCGCAAATCCCATCAGGATGACTAGTTGACTACCCCACTATTCTCCACCTTCTTCTTCCCTAATCATTTCGTCAATTTTTTTTCTTTCACCATATATATCCTCCCCATGTTGACTGCTCTTCTAATTCTTATAGAATCTTTGATTTTTCAGGTACTTCACCCACTAGCCTTAGTCTCACCTTCTTCTTTTAACCCATTTGGAGCTCCCAAT
Organism: Hevea brasiliensis; assembly: GCF_030052815.1. NCBI lineage: Eukaryota > Viridiplantae > Streptophyta > Magnoliopsida > Malpighiales > Euphorbiaceae > Hevea > Hevea brasiliensis. The sequence goes on along the minus strand of NC_079493.1, from coordinate 11,150,704 downwards.
AATTTAAAAGCATGAGGCTTTCATTCAAAAGAACCTGTAATGAATGTGTTCCTATGCGAATCAAATATCCAATTAGAAACTAAATCTAACTCTATAACACACAATGAATAAGCATGCGCCTAAAAATTATCTTGGCTTCAAAATAGGAGGCCTCCTTTAATAGGCAAATGTGTGGAAAGGCGAAGGAAAAGAACAACACATCAATGCAGAAATGTACAAGAAGTGTTCTACATGGTCTGGTGTGTTATAGAAACCGCATACTTCAACTATTACATTAAGTAGAATATGAATTCATTCTGTATGAAGCATTATGACTAATCAATCATGCAGCATCCATTCTAATTGATAACATCATGAAGTACTTTGTGCAACATCCATATTACCAAGTATGAGCAACAGACATTCACTAGAGACAGGTAATTGTAATATCTGCCAAAAATCAATAAACAAATACAGAGAGAGAACAGACAAATTTTCTTTTTGAAAAGAAAGAACTACAAAGAATATGCTCCTTCAACATGTTAGTATGTAATGATTAAAGCCAAAATATACAGCTTGAAGAACGATCGTGCATGTTACTTATTGGTTTATGCATTACTCATTCAGAAGAGTTGCATGCTTTTGAAAACATTTTAATAACTTGAAACTTAAACAACACTTTTAATAAAGATGGCAGCCCCAATTAGAGAACCTTATAAAGCAGGCCTCATTTGCTTTATGCACATGAATCAAAGTAGATAGGATTTTGTGTTCAGATATTCCAAAAGCAGAACTGACAAATGGTCATTCATGCAAAATGAAGTTTAGAAAAAACCTTCATGAAATATTAGGTTATATATGTGCCAGAGCGAATTTACTAACCCTTTCAGCAATACTTCGTGGGTGAGTGGCACAGCCACGCTTGGCGCGGATTTTGCATGGCACAGAGTCTTCAGGAATATTTAGTAGCTTCTCCACTGTTGCCATCTCAAGACTAGTTTGAGGCAAGCTAAACTGAATGAAGAATGAGTCAGAGATCTATACCAGCAAAACAGTTACTGAACAATAACCTTGGGTCAATTTTTAAGCCTGTCAGCATCACCAGATTGCTCCATTAATAGAAACTACTACAGAGTGAAAATGTAATGCTCTTCACAAGTGATTAGAAATACAGAACAAAAAAAAATGCTAGAAATTGGGAATGCACCAAGTTACTTGAAATGAAACAAAATGGAATTTAAAGATTACATTACTGCATGAATTTGCAGTCTCCATAAGCCCATTCACATATTTGTTACATTAAAAAAATTGAGGGGTATAAATTGTGAAGAGCAAGTCTTTTTCGTATGCATACTAATTAGATTTAGATGCTATAAAACATCAGAAGTTATGTACTCTTCCTTGAGTTTCCTGATGCATGCAAGTCCTCGGGGGAAGTTCTACTACCTGAGTTTCTAAGCCATTGAGACAGTTAAAAATGTCTCCATCAATGCTCTTCGTTCGTTTGCTTGGTGGCCCAGAAAATACAATGGAATTGGTATTGTCCCAGGACTCCATCCTGAAGCTAGCAGCAGCATAAGAATGAGAAGAATTCTGGCGGCCATTGTTAGAGTTGATGCCTTCAGCAGCATTTTCACTAACTTCAGATATTTGAGAAAGAGAATCTTGTCCGGCAAAGCTCAACTGAGACTTCAACCTTGACACAGTGTGGCCACCAGTTGCACCATTGTGAGAGTTATACCCTCCACTTCCCGGTGTAATTGAAAAACCTGCTATTGGAATTGACGGTCAATATTTAAAACTCCCGAAAACATAGGGTAAATTATACACATAGCACCTCAACTTTGGGTACGTGATAATAAGATATCTAAACTTCTATTTGTAACAGAAAGCCCTGATCTTTAATATAATATAAGTAACATAAAATTCCATTATGACTTTCAGTAGCTGGTTTATATTCATGCTAACGTGATGTTTTATCAAATTGAAAAATTATATTATCATGAATTTGTAATTTCAGGTAAATAGGTTCTAAGTTATTAACGCATCAAATATGCACAAATTGAATTGTCGGACTGCTGATAGATAACAACAGATTTTTTTTTCTTGATAAGTGTCAAATTAATAGAGAGAACATAATTTTTAATCTAACAAGTGTCTCGTCAGTAAAAATAACCTAAAAACTAACTACTGAATATCATAATGAAATTTATGTTACAAATTAAAATTTAAATACCTTACTGTTACATACCACTGCCTATGTAATTTACCTTTAAACCTAATATTTAAACCACCACAACTCATGTAAGTGTTTATCCAATAGATAAAAGAAGGAGAATTAAGAGCTTTTGAGATGGAAATATTGTAACATGGTTTTCCATGCAATTTAGAATGAGGATATTAGGGATGAATCACCTGATGCAACATTTATGATTTTACAACAAAATTACTTTGGAAATAATTGATTTGATCTGGTAACCTTGTGTGCTTTAGGAAATGAATTTTCATTTCAAATTAACTCACTTTTAATGTCGTGTGAGCTTAATTATAACATACATACTCAGTGTCCATATCAACAAATTAATGATAATTATGGACATAATTTTAGCTGCGAAAACAACTGATAAGCTGTTTAAAACCTTGACCAAAATCAATAAAATTAGAAGAATGAAATATAATTATAGAATATTTCAGAATTATTTTTTTCTCTTTTATTCATTTAATTAGTAATTAACATATTATTAAAATAGTAGTGAACTCTACTGTAAAACACGATAGGTTTCATTACAAAAGTAAGTTTTACCTACACTCGGTGTACACACGCGACCAATTAATAAGTGCCCTCTTAATTAAAATCATGATAAGTCCTAGATATAAATATATGATGGTAGTTTATTATTGGTTGGACATATAAACATCCTAGCATAGATAAGAATTTTCCAATTGCAAGAAACTTGATTTATTATGGATTTGAGACAAAAGATAAATGATGGGATCTAGAGATGACACTGGTAGAATATTCGCGAAAATTACTTTACCCTAATCTGATTAATATTTTTAAAACTTAAATCTGTCCCAAACGCGATTAATATTTATTTTCAACTACTCAAATCCGATTATTATTACAAAAAAAAAATCCAAACCCGTTTAATTTTATATATTTTAATTAATAATTTATATAAAAAATTATTTTGATTGATAATTTATATTTAAAAATTTATTAATTCCATAAAATATTTAAATTTCATTTTATATAAAATAAAATATATAAAATTATAAATATTATTATAAAAAAATATATATTTTATATTTAATTAAATATTTATATAAGCGAGTTCGGATAACGAATACCCAACATGTAAGATTTGAATTCAAGCTCATCACAGACATTGTTCTTTAATCTCGAATTCGTCCTAAATTCGATTACATACTATCCAAACTTGTTCTATTAGGGTTCAATTGAATCAGGTCTCGGCAAAAATTTAACCCATTGTCGTTTCTAGCAAGATTCACCTATTAAAATATATAAATCCCATATATTTATCTCTTATGTTTATGATTTCTTAAATTTTGATTGGTCAAGTATATAAAATAATTTATAATTTATACACCTTGATTTAATAACAATTTTTCAATTATCAATATATTAGGTAGAGATCCATCTGGCATATCATCCCTCAACCAAACCACTAAAAGACTTGTATACCGTACATGCCCATCATGCATTAAAGAAAATTTAAAAAGATTAAATAAATAAATAAACCATAATTAATAAACACTCCACTTTCACTCTCTACTGATCCCCCACATGACTGTACAGTAATATTCTTAGAACTCAAGCCCCATTAAATTATTGCTCTAGAGGGTACTTTTGTCATTTAAAATAATCATTCATAATAATACAACTTGACATGTATTTTTTTTCAACGCTTATCCGCCAGGCAGACCACAGAATTCCCAATACCAACGAATCTCGTTGCTTTGAGTAAATTATAAGTTAATTAAATACGATAATTAACAGCTAATATGAAAATTCAATAGCAATACTTCTGAAAATAAAAATTTTTAAAAATTATACGAAGTAAAAGTTCAAAAGTATCCCTAGCCACAAGGGATTACAACACCAACAAACGATGACAGATTTGTCAAAAGCAGGGATATTATTATTATTATTATTATTATTATTATTATTAGAGATATTCCCATTTAATCACCATTGTTAATTGAACTAAATTTTTATTATTTTTATTTTAAAAAAAATCAAAAAATTTAATTTCTTAAATTTTGAAATTAAATTGAATTTTAATTAAAATTTTTAAATTAAATTAAAAAAAAAAATAAAAGTAAGTTAAATTGAACTTCAATGTTAAGCCCCATGTGGAAAAGAACAAAGGAAAGAGAGCTTTATATTTATCAGTAACAAAATTAACGGACACACTGTGTACTCATTCGCCACACAACCAACAAATGAGGCAATATCCTAAGCCCACTCATTTCACTACAACATTTTTCAAAGTTCAAAACTACCCACACTAACATTTAAACGAATCATCCATCCCGAGGGGTATAACCGTCATTTCAAACACTTCCATTCATCCTTACCACAAAAACATTGAGGAAAATAATTATCGAAACCCATTGTATCAAGAGAAAAGGAAGAAGAAGCTAGAAAACGCACCGTTTTCCGTGGAGAGATTGGATAGAAAACCAGCGGGCGAGCTCTTCTGCCTGACCAAAGAACCATTAATATCATTGAACCCATAGGATCTCTGCAAACCATCACCGGCGCTGCTCTTCGGCGGCGGCCTTGGATCGTTAGATGAGTTGACTTTGCAAGATGACTCAGTGGTAAGCGAGGACGAGTCCCCAGAGACGTACTGCTGACCAACTAGCGAAGACGAGGAGGAACCCAAGGCAGAGAATTCACGGTCAGACCCAATGACAGAATCCACAGTCCTGCTTAAAAACGAACCTGGGGCCGAACCGTACCTGGTTAGACCAATCGGGACCGTGGGATTCTGAGGTGAGGAAGATGGTGGGTACATGGCAGCGGGCTTATCGGGTTTGGACCAACGAGGTTGAGCCATTACTACTACCCACGAGAGAGAGAGAGAGGGGAGGAAAAGGCGATTGGAGAAGAGAAGGAAGGATACTAGATGAGGAAAAGTCCAAAGAGTGGTTGTTACATCACCCAGAGGTGATTTTGTCTTGCTAAATGACAATCAACTTTTTGAACATGTGCGCCCTCCCCTTCATGCCCCTTTATTATTATTTTTGTTCTCCAACTTGCTCATATTTTACTTTCTAGCTCCAATTCTTTTAGCCTCTTATTGGAAAATATAGGCCTTTTTTTATCAAAAAATATAGGTTTATTATACAGAAATTTAGAAATTTAATTTTAATAGTGTTTTTACATTAAAAAAATCTTTAATTCTATAAAATTATATGATTACTATTTAAATCAATTAAAGAGTGAATTAAAAATTCATTTATTTATATTAGATAAGTTGATATGGAAAGAAATAATCAATTCGATAAATCTCTCTAAAAATTTAAGATAATATGTTAATTTAGTCTTTATACTAACTAAAAAATTTTAATTTAATTAATTTTTAATTATTATTTAAATTAATTAAAAATTTTCAATTTAAATTTAATGTAGTTCAAAAAGAAAAATTTATAAATTAAATTTCTTAATTTTTAATTTAAATAGAAAAATTAAGAAGTTTAATTTTTTAGTTTTGAGGATAAATTTTTAAATTTTTTTTATTTAAGTTCAAAAATTAAAAAATTAATTTCTTAATTTTTTTAATTTTTAAATTAATTTAAATTTAAATTTAAATTTTTAAATTAAATTAAATAAAAAATTAAAAATAAATTAAAATGAATTAAATTTCTTAAAAGATATAATTGAGCTTTAAGAAAAAAAAAATATTATAACTTATGAGGAAAAAAAAATTGCTAAATAACTCATTTGAAACTTGAGATTGAAAATATTAGGTCTGATTTATTGAAGTACATTTTAGAAATTGATTTCACACTTAAAAAATGCAGATTGTCGGAGCATTAATGATAGATTTGATGGATAATATGTGATCCTTACGACAAGAAACCGCAATAAATGAAAAATGTTTGTTTACAGATGGAAAGACATCATTACTATGACATTAACTAAACTGCTACGGATAGAATAGCGACGGAAAGATCAATTCTATATTCATACGTGCCCCACAGGCTAGATTAAAATTACAAGAAACCTTATGTTAGAGATATGGTTAACCAATCATCACTTTTCAAGAAATGCGAGCCACTCCTTTCATCCAAGGCATTCTCACACAAAATGATAAGGAAAATTATATAATACTCACCGTTGCTATCTTTTCCTCATAAATATATATATATATATATATATATATATATATATATATATATATTACCTTTGTAAGGTAAAAAATAAATTTTATATAATTGTAAGGGGTGATATATATTTAAGGTGTTTAATAATTTTTTAAATTATAAATATTTTTTGTATATATAAAAAAATTATTCTCTCTCTTAAAAAAAAATACATCATCTTTATAATGTAGAGAGTGAATCTCATATGATTATAAGAGATGATATAAATATATCAAATATACATAATAATCTCTCAAATAATAGACAAATGAATATATAGATATATGAGAAACATAATAACTCCACTAGGGTAACAATTTTAGACACGATTCACGAACACGACATGAAAATATAGAGTTTGGATTAGGTTTATTTATGCTTGTATTGATCCATTTATGATGCTGTTATAATCGTATTTTGTTACGAGTTAACTCGCTAATCCAACTTGACACATTTACAATATGATTTAATATTCATATTACGTGTTGACCCGTAATTCATTGTGACCTATGAACACACTTATATAGCGTGTTAAATTGGTTAAACCATGTCAAATCATATTAAATGGATAATTTCACGTTAAATGGATTGTGTGGTTTTGAATACACCTAATATAATTTAATATTAATCATGTCATGTCGTATCGTATAACTTATATAATAAAAGAATTGTGTTAGTTTACAATAATGGATATGACCTTTCCATTATCGAACATCCTGAAAAATTCACTTGCCCCTAAGTTCAAAGGCTAATCGGAGAAGACGAAGATGGAATGGAATCTCCCAAAGACCACCTTCACAATTATAGAATAATGATGAACTTACATACCATATCAGATTCTGCATTATGCATAGTCTTTTTCCACCACCTTGAAGGAATCGGCACAAACTCGGCACGACAGCCTAAAACCAGGATCAATGCACTTGTTCGCACCAATAAGGCAACCGTTTGTTGGTAGGTTCACAACTAGCATCCCGCCAAAGCAAGAAACTTCCTACTTGGAAAATATCAGGCAAGAAAATAATGAATTTCTGACAGAATATGTCATCAGAATCAATTAGGAGGCATTAAAGGTTTCAGACCAAGATCATAAAAGAATTGTTGAGGTAATGAGAAAAGGAGCTTTGAACAGACCGTTCTTCAATTCCTTGTGCAAGAATGCAACAGTCATGTTGACCAATTTAATGCAACTGACTGATAACTACATCAAGAAAATAATGCTTACCAAATAGTCATTTTGCTACAAAAAAAAAATAAAAAAAAATAAAGACAAATTAGAATTGATAAGAAGACCAAAAAGGGAGATAGTTAACCACGGTTAGCAAAGAGAAGTTCAAACCCTTTGGGAAAAAAAAAAAAAAGAAGAAGAAAGACTCAAAGACGTTTGGTTAAGAATGCCTAACTCCCTTAAATGCATTTCAAACTGAGGTATTCATTGTGATTAAAAAAATGATGATGTATATTGGCCAACATATCCAAGTTCAACCTAGAAGTCGTGAACAGACCCATTACTACCAATTTCACTGAGTTCGCGACCACACCTCTGAAGACTGCTATAATCTCATGGTGAAAAATGAAAGGTGATATGCAATTTTCTTGAAAAGAGAAAGCAAACTTTTTTCAAGGAAAGAAAGAACTGAGCCAATTAGACTGAAGGTGTAACATCTCAAATTTTGTTATATTTTTTACTTGTTTCATGGTATTTCAGTGTATTGTAAAATTTTATATAAAATTTTCTAGAATTTAATCTTTAAAATTTGAATTTTTAATGCATTTTATTTAATGAAATTTATTCATTGAAGATTTTACCTATTGAAAATTAAAAATCACTTTTTCAACTATTCCACTAAGATTTTGCTAATCACACATAAATAGTATATCTAAATTTTAGGGGTGTTACATTCACCAAAGTAAGTTAGTAGGAAGTGTATCTATCATGTAATTAGAATTAGGTTATTGTCTTCAGCCCATAAAAATTTCATGGAGTTTCTAAGAAACTTTTCTAGTTAATAGTGAAATTTCAAGGAGAGCTTGGGTGATAAACCTTAATGAGGAGTGGCCAAACATGCATATGTTGTTATATGGGATCCACCATAATTTTAATTAAAATAGCAATTGATAATTGTTTGAGTGTATACATCTAGATGTAGGTAAAAATTACTTTTTTTTTATTAACAGATAAATATATATTGCATTAAAAATGCCTGAAGCCCAATACATCAAGGTTCATAAAAAGTCCAAGCAAAAAATACAAAACAAGGTACAAAAATGGCCCTGACAAACACCTACCAACCTAACCAAAGAAACTGGTCCATGTCTAAACCCTACATCAACCCAAGAATCGAACTAACCGTAGAAGAGGCATGCCAATAGGAGCTGTGCAAACCACCACTAGTGACCAATCTCTAGGGAAGGAAAACCAAAGAACACACAAAATGACCATAAAAGTTGTTTTCCCAAGCAAATGTCAAGAGCAGAGTCAAGTTATAGAGGACCCCAAAACAACACAGCAAAAACCATGGTTGCACAAAGCTGAAAAGAGCATAGCTTAGCTAGATCCGTCACCTATAAAATAAGAACCTCAGGCCAATCAAAGTAAGGAAGACATAAAATGTCACAAAATCCAGTTGAGAAGGGCAGTGGTGGGTCTCTTCAATGTCCCACTCATGCTTTCTAGGATATCCGCATCATCTGGAGCCCGACCAGTTGCCCACCAAGAGTTTCGTCCCCTTATTTCATGGAGCTCAGCAATGATTTACAACATTCCTTAAGAACCTACAACCGCCAAAAGCTTATACAG